>NW_017732495.1:209290-260535 GCF_001890085.2 Hipposideros armiger | reverse complement strand
TGTCTTTGTGGACCATCCTGCTCTCTAACTCAAAACTCAGCAATTTTTTTCTGTAAAGGACCAGAGTAAAGATTTTTGACTTTGCAGGCCACACAATCTCTGCTGCAACTACACAGTTCTGCTGTTGTAGCACAAAAGCAGCAATTAGATAATACATAAGCAAATGGGCATAGCTTTGTACCAATAATACTTTATTTGTAAAAACAGCCTGGATTTGCCCGGGAGGACAGATCTGGCCATGGGATATCGTTTGCCACACCCCTGCTCTAAGTAATCAAATATTTGCCTTCTCTGCCCAAATTCCCTCACTCCAGAACTTGGCTCAGCTATCTTGAAATATAGTGCATTATCACCTTCCACCTTCCCACCATGAGAGATCCTCCTAGACTCTAGGCTTTGCATCCCTGCTAGGGCAACCGCATTTACTTAATAATAGTAATGATGAAGGAATAATAACAAGGAGTTAACATCTACTCAATGAACCATTTACAATATGGCAAGTATCATGTTAGGTTCTTCATAAACACTGTCTCACTGAATCCTCAAAACAATCTAATAAGATAGGTATACTTATCATTGTGCAGATAAAGAACATGAGGCTGAGAGGGGTAACATTCTCTTCTCATGATCACCAGGGTGACGCTGAGTTCTAATGCCAGTCTGACGCTGAGTTCTAAACCCAGTCTGGCTGTCCCCTGGCTGCTTCCCAGAAGCACACGTGGCTGTCTGTGCAACCACTCCTCCTGCCCTGTCCTCGGGGGGGCTCTACACTTTGTTTTGTCACCCTGCTGGACAGTGATAGGCCCCGCCAGATGGCATCCTCTGCCTCCAGTCAGGCACTTGTCAACTTTTCACGAAGTTTTACCAGTCAATATAAACACAAATACAAGTGCCAGATACCATCCACCATGACCAGAAAATGTAATGTCCTCCCTCCAACAATGGTGATGCACCCAAGGGTATCGTCAACTTGTCCCTTAGGATCAGAGTCAGCTAGAGAATCCTGATGTGGCTGGAAATCTCAAAACACAGCATGTGTTTCCCCAGAATATTCCCAAATGAAAACAAGGCTGGGGTAGCTGAGAGTGATGACTTATGTAAACACACCCAGCAGGGACTTTGGAGATTGCTGGGCAGGGAGGGCTGCTCCTCAGAAAAGGAAAGGATCCAATAGGCAAATTTAAAAATGTATGAATTGGTAGCCACAATACTGCCATGTGTGTACAAAAGACAGTTTGGATAATATAATCAATAATGCTGTAAAGATTTTGTAGGGCTTCAGATGGGCACTTGTCTTATTAGGGAGACCACTTCATGGATCGTGTAGATGCCTGACCACTGCAGTGTACACCTGAAGCTAAAGCTGAATAATATTGAATGTCAACTATAATTTAATATACACACACACACACACACACACATATATATATACACACACATATATATATGTATGTATATATATTGTCACGGAATGTGGAGTACAGCGTAGGGAATAGAGTCAGTGGAATTGGAAGAGCTATATATGTCAGAGGGGTGGTAGTTTGAGGGGGAGGGTTATCACTTTGTGAGGGATGTGAATGTCTAACTACTATATAGTTTTATACACATGAAGCTACTTAAAAAATAATCAATGAGATAATTTTAAAATCCTGCTTTTCTTATTTTCTTGGTAAAGAGAATTGCATGTGTAGTGCTTCATTGTAATCTCCCCCATTGTGTTTAAGAAAAAAGGGTAAACATCATCAACTGCTTTGACCCCACCGTAAAGATTCTGGTGATCATTATACCAACAGAAGGGAGAGGAAACAAGAGCAAATTAACAAAACTCTGTACTCATCCTGGGAAAGCAGCGATAGCACATATCACATGGATGTCTGAGCTCAGCACTTCCGCCCCTCCAGCCTCCCAATCCTATTCCCTTGCATTTGCTCTGCTGGTTTCCATGTGGCAACACATCATAATTCAGGTCTTGAAGATGAGCATCCATCCCATCCCCCACCCCACTGATCATCTAGCGAAGGCTGTGTGTGCTCCTGAGCACTGGTGAAGAGAAGACCTCTTATTGCCAGGCAAATGCTGCAGAATAAATATTTGCCCACTGATTTTGCTGTGTGGTCTCCAAGCAGGACGTACTGACATGGGCTTGCAGGACTAAGTCCTTAACACATACCCACTTTCCCTCTGTGGCCAGTTGTAAAAAAAAAAAAAAAAAAAGCAAGGAGACGCAGTTGATGGATAAATTATTTCGAAAGAACTGCCACTGAAGCAATCTGTGTACACATTATCAGACTAAGTGAGACAGTGAACATGACAGCGCGTAGGCTGAATCTTCACACCCCCCCATGTAAGGAACACCCAAGGGACACATTCTGAGATTCAAAGCAGAACATGGTCAAAACACAACTAAAAAATAGGGACAGTTGTTAAAAAGGATAAAAGATGCTGTGTAAGATAGATGTGCTAAAAAAAAAATAAAAGATCACAGAGTAGGGCTTTTTAAAATGATAGAAAAAAAAACCTATATGAGCCAATGAATTCCAAATAAAAAAAAATAGTTTTCATCCCTAAATACAGTGTTGCTGATTCCCCCCACACACACACAACCACACACACAAAACAAGCATCTTGGATATTTCTCTTTGTATCACTATTGTTTAATGTTTGAAAGTCTGAGCAAATTCATTCTCATAAAGTAGCCCCTTTGACATTGACAAATAGGAACAAATAGTGAGGTGCTTGATTAAAATACTAACAGAAAAAGTACAATCATCTTGAAAATATCTTTCAACAACAGCATTAAAATTTGCAACATTACCCACAGGTTTAAGCAGTAAACTAAAACTTTAAACTAATAGCACGTTTAAATAAATAAATAAATCTTAAGCTATTCTCACTTCCAAGGACAGACAGCAATTCATGCTCTTTGATATAAGAATGTTTTCTAAGTATGGGGGGATTTACCAATATAAAAATTGACCCCTGGCAAATTTCTAAACGTCAAGACTATTAGTCTTAAAATTTCACAACTAAATCAACATAAACGAAATAGTTATCTGTCAATAGGTTTGTTTGGATATGTCTAGAAATATTATATATACTTTTGAAAAAGCATGATGTGATTATTATAAATCCCACAGCCATAACTTTTAGATCATATTATATGCATGCAACTTCATTAAATATTCAGCCTAATTATTTTTCAATATTTTAAATTATCCATAACCTTAAAAATAAATCCAATACTAGGATATAATTTCCTTTAGTCACTCAGCAAAATATTAAGCAATTTAAGGATTAGTACTCATATATTTTTTAACCTTCATGACAGTAGACACTATTCTCAGAAAAGCACTAACCAAAGTCAAAACCAAGATAAGCATAATACAGTGCTTAATGCTTCCTCCCCCAAATTTAGTATGTTTCTGTCAAAAGTAGTATACAAATATTGCACAGAATTTCCTTGGAAGACCAAAGCTTCTTGACAGAAAGTAGACCACCTTATGGCCAAGCGATGAAGGCTACCTATCCAAATTTCAATAGTGAGATTACTTGGAAACAACCCCATTGTAACACATGCTGTAAAACTATTATAATGGTTAAAATGCTAAGAATATTTAAGAGAGCAAAGGACAAATTATTGATGTAGAATATTGGCTCTTAAAACTTGTTTACATGGTGCAGTACAAAATTTGTAATGTCGATGTCCCAAAGTGTTTTAGAAATTCAAAAAGCTAAGTCCAAAACTCACTCAACAATAACACATTGTTTGAAAATAGAGACTGGCATAATAAAGACTCAACTAATGATTATTTGAAATGAAACATAACAAAAAATGCAAACTCTCTGTAAGAAAGTAAATCCTCAAAGGCAAGGGAAGTAAAAGCAAAAGTAAATGAAAATATATCAAACTAAAAAGGTTCTGCACAGCAAAAGAAACCATCAATAAAACAAAGAAGCAACCAACGGAATGGGAGAAGATATTTGCAAACAACACCTCCGATAAGGGGGTAATATCCAAAATATATAAAAAACTCATATAACAACAAAAAAACAAACAATCCAATTTAAAAATGGGCAGAAGACCTAAACAGACATTTCTCCCAAGAACACATACAAATGGCCAACAGATATATGAAGAAATATTCAACTTCACTAGCTTTTAGGAAAATTCAAATAAAAACCACAATGTGATACCACTTCACACCTGTTAGAATGGCTATCATCAACACGACAAGTAATAATAAGAGTTGGAGAGGCTGTGGGGGAAAAGGAACCCTCATATATTTCTGGAGGGAATGTAAATTGGTATAGCCACTATGGCAAACAGTATGGAGGTTCCTCAAAAAATTAAGACCATATGACCCAGCGATCCCTCTCCTGGGTATTACCCAAAAAATTGGGAAACATTTATCTGTAAAGATATATGTACCTCTATGTTCAGTGCAGCATTATTTACAGTGGTCAAGATATGGAAAGCAATGTCCTTTGATAGATGATTGGATAAAGAAATGCGGTACATATATACAAAGGAATGCTACTCTGCCATAAGAAAAGATGAAATACAGCCATCTGGAACAATGAATGGATCTTGAGATTATAATGCTAAGCGAAACAAGTTAGACAGAAAAAGTCGAGAACCATATGACTTCACTCCTATGTGGAATATAAAACTGAAAGCAGCAAAGAAACAAGATAAACAAAACTCATAGACACAGACAATAGTTCAGTGGTTACCAGAGGGAAGTGGGGAGGGAGGGTGGTACAAGAGGGTAAAAGGGGATCAAATATATGGTGATGGAAGGAGAACTGACTCTGGGTGGTGAACACACAATGCAGTTATAGATGATGTATTATAGAAATGTACACTTAAACCTATATAATTTTACGAACCAATGTCACCCCAATACATTTAATAAAGTTAAAAAAGTGTCTTTAGTTGCACTGCCGTGGCTGCCTCGATGTCCCGAATAGATTCAAAACGTTTCCCTTTCATGGTCATTTTGAATTTGGGTAAGAGCCAGAAGTTACATGGTGCCAGATCTGGTGAATAAGGTGGATAAGGACACACCGTAATGTTTTTTATTTGACAGAAATTGCCGTACGAGAAGGGCTGTGTAACATGGAGCATTGTCATGATGGAGGATGAATAAAGGCACTCATGAAAAAGGACTTCCAGAACTGCTTCAGAAAGTAGCAAGAATGACGGGATAAGTGTGTTTGAAGTGAGGGGGAGTATTTTTGAGGGAAGATTAATGGCAATGTGTTTTTTACTGTGATACATTTCTTTTTATTTAAACATTCACCATATTGTTTGAACACACCTTGTATGTCTTTGGGTGTTTACTACATCTTGTATTTTCAGCAGAGTTTTAATAAACAAAATTTTCCATTATCCAAATTACTCCCTTTGCTTACATTTCACAGTGCCTCACTTAACTCGTTTAAGTCACCAGGGTCCTAATTAGTGATGAGGAGGTGCTGTCAGGTGACAGTGCATGCCTGAAGGAGTTAATGGAGCTCACAAAGAGCCTTACTGCCAGCGTGAAGCCACACCTATAGTAGGTTTATAGGGGAAATGGTTCCTTTGGTGAAAAGTGTTAGCCATAATATTACAGTATTTCAACACTAGTTTACAGGCCTAACAGCCAAAATGAACACTTAGGTTCGCAGCCAATTTTCCCAAGGGAAAAGTTGAACTAAGTTAGTTAAAAATAAATAAATAAATAAATAAATAAATAAATAAATAAATAAATAAATAAATAAATAAATAAATTGGCTGTCCTTAATATAAATTAAAATGTTTATTTTTTAAAAAATGATTACATACACATACAGAGTCTACATTAAATGTTAATAAACTCATGAACATTGTTCGAATGCCCATCTTTTTTTTTTTTTAGTGCCCTCTCATAAGACATGTAAAGAAAGAAAAAAAATCATAATTATTTCCCAAAGCCCAGAGAGGCTGGGCTCCAATTCCTCCCCTTCCACCCCAACAAACCCCAAAATAGCTAACAATAATCAGCAGCTAACACACCTCAACAGGCCTCACCACATGCCAGGTAGCCATTCTAAGTGCATTTTATATGCATATAAAATTTTGTATATATACTACACTATAAACTGTATATTATATATAGTGTGTATATTATATATGTATATATGTATATACCATATAATACACTGCATATTGTATACTACATATAGTGCCTATATACATTATATATGTACACACACACACACACACACACACACACACTCACTTAATTCTCATAGCAACCCAATGAGAGAGACACTCCATATTCTCCATTTTACAGCCAAGGAGACTGAACTACAGAGAGATTAAGTAACTTGCCCAAGGTCACACAGCTAATTAGGAAGAGTTGGGAATGAGCCCAGACAAACTGGCTCCAGAGACAGTGCACAGAGCAACGAGGCTACACTGCAAAAAACAGTAAACAACCCAAAGAAGAGTCTGATTGCTCTTCTCAGCAGGAAAGTTTGTAGAGAAAAATGTCAGAAATTATAGTTTTTACAGCTTTCCATAATAAAATGGATTGGGGACATTTGGGGACAAAGTTATTGTCCAAAGCTGCTTTCACACTGTTTCAATATAAACTTTAACTATTAAACAGGGATACTCTTTTACAAACCCTCTTTGCCAGTGTTTAGAAACCAAGATCTTGGAGAAATAGAAAGACAGAGAAGACTACAGAACAGCAAATTCCCAGATTTATAAAGTACTCGAAATACTAACTGGCAAATTGGACCTAGATACTCCAGAAAATAACCACATCAATTATTTAACTAAGTGGCTTGCAAGCACTTTTAAAATGACAGGAGTAATATCAATTTTGGGGAGAACAATTTGACAAACTATCTATTTGTCTTAAATAATACCCTTTAACTCAGTAAATTCTCATTTGGCAATTTATCCTTAGACAATCATCACAGATGCTCACAAAAGTTCACCTGCAAGAGTGTTCATTATGAAAGTGATTTTAAATAGGTGCTTTATAATTTTTTCTAAAGGGTCCAAAAAATAAGGGAAGGGATTGAACTGATTACATCTATATCATGGAAAAACAGGGGAGCTGTTAAGAATGTTTATTGTTATAGAGAAATTCATAGAAAGTTATGTGAGATGAATACCAAATTTCTTCATACAGATAGATAGCAAATACCATGACCATCTATTTTATGTGAATACATTATAACATAAATAATAATTATCTCTGGGTGGTGAGATTAAACTAACATTTTTTTCTATGTTTTATCAGTTTTCTAACATGAATAGTTATTCAGTTTATAATATGGAGAGAAAACAAAATTTTTAAGAGCAAAGGCTTTTGTCACAAAGTCTATGTTACAATGCTTAAAATGATAAGCACATCAGTCTTGTTTCTTTCTTGGACATCATTAATAGATCCTAAGATTTCCATGCACACAGAATATGTGGATTTCAGCAAAGGATTTGACAACCCACATGATATTCTTGTGAGAAATGTGGGCTGGCTAATAGTGAGAGATCACAGAGTCATTATTACTTGAAAGGCTGTATCAAGCATCGTGAATGATCAGACAGCAACAACCAAAAAAGTCCTACTGCTGAGTTCTGATTATGGCTCACTCACGCCTTCAGCGTGGGTTCCCAAGGTCCACTTTCAAACTCGTGCCTAGTACAAAGCTAGGAAGAAGATTAAAGGTGTCAGGGGCAGGTATGCACACTAGGTAAGCGCTACTAATATTGACCATGTTTCCAGAACAGACTTGAGCACTAATTTGAAACCTTGGGTCTTGCTAATCCCACAGCCAGTCCATACGTAGCATTTTCCAAAACTAAAAAGCGTTTGTCAAGTAAACATCGGAATTAGGGTTCAAACAATTCCGACAGGATGAAACACTGGTTCGAAACCAAGATGCTATTTAGCAGGGTTAATTAATGTAAAGCCATACATTCAATTCAATTACAATTTTACAAGTGTTGTTTGGCAACAGTTCCTGTGAAGCAATGACTAATAACAGTCAGTGTCATGTAGCATTTTTGATGAAAGGCAGTAACAACCTCACTGGCATATTGCATCTGACAGTACGAGGTACATTTCTGACCTTCTTATTTAAAGAGGCAATTCAACAAAACAGAGTAAGTCCAGAAGAATGGAATCAGGAACCTCCTAAGTCTTATCAAGAAGCTTCAAAGAAACTGGGACTATTTAATTGGGAAGGCATTTAAAGGGACCTGCTCAATGTTTAAATGTTTGCTCTTTCATTCTGTGAAAGGGGAAATCAATTTTTTTCTATTATACTGGAAATTACAGTCTGTCTTCTGTCTCTACCACTTGACTGAAATTGCTCATCAAGGTCAGCAATGACCTTCAACTTGCCAAGTCCAAAAGGCACTTCTCTACCCCATGTTAGCAGACTCCGCAGCATTCTGTACACAGCACTGTGCCCTCCTTACAACCCTCCCATTCCACCTCAAGGACAATTCCTTATTATCTTTTTTCTAGTTCTTCCTGTACTCAACCTCTAGACCTCAGAGTTTGATGGACTGTCAACCGTCTCACCTTTCTATTCTCTCTTAGTGAATCTATCAATTCCTGTGGGTTTAAATAGTGTCTATGCTAATTACTGCCAAATTTTAATTTTCACTACAGCCCTGTCCTCTGAACTCTAGGTTCTCCTGTATAATCAGAAACATTTCAAATGCATTATGCCAAAACAAATTTCTGATTTCATGCCCTACCCGTCAATTTGAGGCATCCCCTCTCAGTACCAGTTGCTCCAACCACAACCCTGGGCATCATCTTTGCATAGTCCCTTGCCTTCACTTGTCACATCCAATCCACTAGGACATCTACTCTATCGCGAACATGGGTCTCAAATCAGACTCTTCGTCATCTACACTGCTGCTACCTAATCCTAGTGATCACTATCTTTCACTACGACATGACTTGCCAAGAGCTTTCTAATAGTCCAGGCCCGTCTCCTCAGAGCACCAAAAGGTCTGCTTAAACAGTAAACTGGATGACTCTCCCATGCTTTAAACTCTTTAAGGACCTCCCCACTGCACTTTGCAAACAAATCCAAAAAGCCTTACCTTATCCGAAAATCCTTCACTCTCAGAACCCTGCATCCCCTCCCATCTCATCCATTACCATTCTCCCTGCTTGGGCCACACTGGTTTGCTCTCAGGTGTTAAGGTGCAGTAAATTCCTTTCAGTCCCCAGGCTTTTTCACACACAGGTTATTTCCCATAGATTGTGCCAAAGCTGGCTCCTTCTTTTCCTTTAAGCCTCAGTTTAAAAGTCACTTCCTTAGAGAGTGCTCCTCTGATCGCCTTGTCTGATGTATATACTTCCATCCTCATTTATTTCCTTTTAGCCCTTTACATCTCTTTCATGGCACTTATCAAAACTTCCAAGGATTTTGTTTCTTTACTTAATTTTTGTCCCTCTCCTTAACCCCACCTGCTTGGAATGTTAGTTGCAAGATGGAAGAGTTCTTATTGCCTTATGCCCACTGTATTTGCAGAGCTCCAAAACTTTTAAAATGTTGACTATGGAAGGAATAAAACTAAACCTCACCCCAACATGTGGAAAATCTTCCTAAAAATAAGAGCTGTCTGGCAACAAAACAGCCAGCCTCGTACAAGTGAAGTGAACTGACTGACAATCATGGGAACAGGGTCCAAGCATAAAGTGGGTGACCTGACCACTTTCACCAAAGTTGACACAAACAGAGCTCCCATGTTGGGTGAGAGACTGGGCCAGGTAAAAACTCAGATCTTTTCCATGCAGTTCCTAGTTTTATAAATAGAATTCTCAGGGAGTTTCAGGCTGAAAAATATAATCCTAAAGTAGCAAACATCATATTATTTCCTTATGTGCAGAAATTCTCCCTCAAATGGCCCCACAGAACCACTTTAAACCCTGAGCAAAAATAACTCCCCCAAAGTGAAATCAGTGCAGGCTCCCTCTGGGCCGCCCTGCCAGATGTGGTTTGGGATAATGACAGCCCACAGGGCCCTTCTTTCCAAGCAGTACAAATGCAGTCTGGAAATAAGTTGGCAGATCAAGCAAACCCACCTGTGGTAAACCTAACGTTCCACTCCTCATTGATTTGTGATGCTGCTCTGTAAACACAGCCAGGATTGCTTTATTTAGTGCCACACCCATTAATAATGCAGAGTGCTTTACACAGTCAGGCTGAGAAAATTAGTCCTGAGCAATTTCGTTACAACAGTGTATACATGAAGTCAAAGGGCCTGAGAGGCTCATTACAACTGATGTAGAAGTTGCTGGCAATATAGACATCAGTGGTGGAGTGGACCACCACATAACAAAGCAGTTCAGGCAACTTTTCCACCTCACTATCTTTTGGAGGGTTGCAGTCAACCAGTAATGCTCATCTACCTCATAGACATAGCAGAGGCCTAAAGACCACTCTAAGGGGATTTCCTCTACTGTTTAAGCTTCCTTCATCTCCACCAGCCTCCTCCAAATTTTTTAACATCAAAAAGTAAAAATTTGGCAAATATTTGCTTCCGATGGAATCTTTACAATAGTTATTGTTTATCAGATTAGACAACATACCACTAGGTATTATAAAATGTTGCAAATAAGACTACAAGGCTATAAACTTTGTCCTTAAATAATTTTCAGGAAGGTAGTAAAGTCTTTAGACATTAAAAAGCCAAAGATATTTAAAATTCCTTTTTATAATATCCAGTGTTAACCATGCTGTGGAGAACTAATGTGTGGGAAGCAGGAAATATCAACTCGGAGGACATTTCTGAAGGGCTGGTGGACAATACCTTTCCATTTAAAATGCAAATTCCCCTTGCTTTAGCAACCTGACTACTGAATATTTACCACACGTATATATTCTAATTAGATTAAAATAGGCATACAAGTGTTTATTTTTAGTATTGCTCATAATAGCAAACACCTAGAAAACTCAAAGAGCCAATCAGTAAACCACATCCCTACAATGGGATAATATGCAGCTGCTAAAAAAGAATGAGATAGAATGTGCCGATGAGGAAAACTCTCCAAGATATGTTAAGGAATAAAAGTAAGGTGTGTATGTATCGAAGCACATCTCAGTATTCATTTTTGAAAATTCTGGAAGAATATATGAGAAACTTAAAAGTAGTTATCTCTGAGAAACAGGGCTGACAGTATATAGAATGTGAATACCACATTTATTTTAAACTCTTTTGTACCATTTATTTTTACTATGTGTATTTATTATTATTTTACTAATAAGAACAATCTATTATGTGCAGTGTTTTCTGCATGGCCTGGAAGCATGCATTGCTCTCTGTAGGAGTGGGAAAATAAGTGTCCTTTTCCACAATGCAAACCATAGCACTTACTAAGTGCGTGCCAGGCCACCCCTCCCCAAACAGGCCAAGTGCCTTTAGAAGTTGCTAAGGTCCCTGCCCTCACTCACTCCTTCCTCCTTCGTGTGGCCTAGATCCGAGAAATTTTAATTTCTGTTCTTCCAGTTTTAGATCTACATTGTCCATCTCTGAAAAGCTACCTTGAAAGAAAATGAGTAGTTTTACCACTACAAAAAGATACCCAAGGAAAAAAATCAGTTTTCTTCTACTGCCATGTATTACATAATTACATTATTACAAAAACAAAAATGTTTTCAACTTTGAAGTACAATACCCGCCATTCTTCCAAATACCATGAGAACGAGAAAGATCAAAGGGGCTGTCCTTCCCAACCTAGAATCTTGTGTTAGCCTCGCTCAGAATACTAAACAACTCTTTCAACTAAAACTGCTTCCACAAGAGAAAACAGAGTACGCTCAGTTGAAAAAATGAAGGGAAATCTACAAAATTTTTTCACAATGAAGATCTTAAAGAGTATGTGAACTTTATTTTGTATTTATTCTGTCAAAGAAATACTTCCCACAGAGGAGGAGGTAAGCAAAGGAAAAGTCATTGGAAATCATACCTGTTTTTTTCTTATTATTTGACCTGACCCTTGAGGTGGGAGACTAACTTACTTAGCATCAAGGGACCTTTCCAAATTGTATAAAAGCAATCCCTTTTATAGCACTTTTTCTTTGTCAGAAAATTGTGATACATAAGCATTTACTAAGTTTGTTTTTTTTTAGTTTACTTATACATTGTTTTTTTGTTGTTGTTGTTGTTGTTTTTAGCTTTACTGATGGATATACAGTCAGCCCAAATGTCTATTTGAAAAACCCTAATATCTACTTAGTTGAAAATTTGCTTCTACTAAATCTGATTTTATATAAGCATTCTGACAAAAAAAAAGTGATTTCATCTATGGTTGGAGGGGTGTAATTAGTGAAATGAACAAGCTATAGCCTGATGCATTGAGCTGTCTGTGAAACTGAAAAATGACACCAAAGCTGAGCTCGGTTCTTACAAAGCCTCCCCATCACATTATTTCAATTCACACACTTCCGTCCATGACTCACCTGAAACCATCTTATTTTGCCAGAGTGTGTATAAACATTTTACAAAAGGTCACGGCTACTTGCTTTTCAAGGTTCTCCATGGAAATGTCAGGGCCTCCCCATGCAGCGTTAATCAATTCAGGTACACAGGGAGCCAGAACATTGGCTACAGCACTAACTTCTCCTAAATGCAGTGAGAAATCATATCATGTACCAGGAACCCACACTAGTCAGCTCTTGCTATCTAATTGTCATACCGATACGATAAAAAGCGAAACTGTCCTTTTCGACTACATGCTACATCCAAGGACATGCTCTGAATGGCAGCATAACCCCTGCATTTAGTTCTTAGCTCAAAACTAATCCATGTATTTGGAATTCTTAATAGTAAACTGAAATTGCCTATTTGCTTAAAACTTAAGAGAAAAAATTACACCCTTAACAGTGACATCAATAAGTAAAAAAAGAGCACAAGTCATCATGGTCCACACACAGATACCCAAGCCTGCACACTTGGTTTCATTGAGCTTCAGAGTGAAATATTTTTGCAGTTCCACTGACTCTATTCTTGGGATAAATTAGAACATTCCTACTTCTCTTCTGGTTCCTGACTTCTAGATCGGGGTCTCCACATTTATTTGGTCCTTTTCCATTTTATATATACTTTTTAAAAAAGCATCTCAGATACAAATTTAGAGCTTCAGCTTGAGGAAGAAATCCCTCTAGACAAAATACTGAGAGTAAAAGCCATATCCAAAACAACTCAGTGATATTACCCAGGCATCTATTTTGAAATTATATTAAGTGTGGTTGGTTTAACAGAAGCCACACATCACATATAATAAACCCAATTTTAAAAATCTAACATTCTGTGATGTTTATATTACCTTAACAGAGAAGAAGTTAGCTGTGCTTATTTGCCTTAAAGAGACAATCCATGTCTTCATTTTTTTCACTCAGGCTATACATACTCTAATCAATATATCTATGCCTTTGTGTAACACAAAGTGTCTTCAAAATGAGCCAATTAGAGGAATTCTTTCAAGTGTGAGATAACCTATAAAAACAGGATTTCTTGTATTTTTATTAGTTTCTATAAGTTACAAGAGTTTTAGCGTGGTATCAAATATTTTTACAACATGTAATTAACATTTGGCAGCTCCTCTCACACTCCTATAAGTTATTTCAAAAAATATACCAATAATTTTTAAAAAGTCAGTGTTTTTAGGAAGACACTTTGTTCTTGATGATAATACCATCAAATGTCCTCCCCTATGAACGCCTGTATAGCTAGCTGTGTGCTATTCAAAAGGAATAAGCAATAATACAAATGCTGATGTTTAAAGAAAACAAACCAACAACAAGGTCTCTTTCCAGGGTGGATTAAGTAAAATCACTCTGGTCTCCAAGCAAAACAAAACAAAAATTAAGTTCTTTGATTTTTAAAAATGGCTAATAAGATTTTAGAATCATCTTTTCAGTTTAACCCTATTCATATACAAAACTTTTGGATTTACAGGGAAACCACCAAGAAACGTCCACATTTCAAAGCTGCTGGCAAGCAGTAGCAGAGAGCAGCGGAAGCTAGGGCAGGGCCTGGTCACGCTCTGCATGGTCTAGCTCAGGGGTCAGCAAACTGTGGCTTGCAAGCCACATGCAGCTCTTTGGGTACGCACATGTGGCTCTGAAGTAAAACTGAAAATAAAAATAAAACTATCATAGCTTCATTTATAAAATTTTTAAAGGCTATTATTCACATAATGGTGATTTCATTTGTTTTATTGCTCTCAAATAATTTTTAAATTGTTGTGAGGGACAGGATTGGCTCTTCCATCTCAAAAGTTTGCCGACCCCTTGTCTAGCTGTCTAGCTGTGTGATTCCGCAGGATGCTGACCTCTCTTCTTCTGACTTCAAGTTCCTCATCTGTAAATTGGGTCAAAGGACCCTTACACCTATTTTGTTCCTCCTAGCTCTAAGTGCCTATTCTTCAAGTCCAAGTGAGAAGATACACTCATAATGTTTAATTACATTTTAGTATATCACTTTAAAATGCATGAAAGAATCTCAAAAATCTACCATCATCAGTATGGAATTAAAGAGGGACTTATGTAAATTATTAAATTTTAAAGAGTTCAATGTGTGTTTGTCTGGTTTTGCCAGTGCAGTTTTATTACTTAACTCTACATATTCTCTCTCTAATTCTCATTCTCTAAACTCATTCCTTCAAAACACAATTTCCAAAGTTTTTGCAAATTTGAAAGCAAGGTGAAGTAATTTCTCCGTACTCACGTGCATTTTAATTTTGTTTGGGCAACAGTTAAAATTGGTGTCTTCCATATTTAGTATGCCTTTGCTAATTACTAACTTAGCTTTTAAGTTCCTTAAATGGCAAGTTTTTATACAATGTTTTAAATTCAAAGGCCACTCCTAAAGGAAAGCGGGTTAATTTTGAAGGTTTACTAGTTCCACCAAATGTCTAACAACTACTCTAATAAATGAGAAATTATATATTAATGGAAATTCTAAACTGAAAAATCCCAACCTCTCTTAATTTTTGAGAACTCTATTTTAACTCACAAACGTTAATATTTCTTTGGCTTAAGCTACAGCAAAGTAAACAACTCAAAAGATTTATACAGAGGATTCTGAAATTGTCAGTAACAGTGAAATCTAACAGTAGAGCGCCTGGCTGCTTTAAAACATTCTCCTAACAAGACCTCTCACAAGGGCAGTAGTCTTTGCTCTTAAATGACATTTTTTTAAAATGATGTAATGATTATAGCTAAGAATCTACCAAACTACTGTATAGACAGAATTTGTAGTCAAAACTTACAAGTTGTTTTTTGTTTGTTTTTTTAATGATGGGGGATATAGAAAAGTGTGAGGGCTTTTCTTATGTCTTATTTATATACATTAGCTAGGAATATATGAGTCTATTTTCTTCTCTAAGCTACATTATGGAAGATGATACATATGGACACAATCTTCCATCCTGAGGAACCTTAAGAAGAGGCGGTATCAAACAAGAACACACGTTTACTCTACAGATAAAGGCTAGTGCATAACTGGCCTGAAGGAAAACAAATGCATTTGGAGAGGTGGCTCTACCTGAAAGAAAGAGACGGGAAGATCTGAAGGATTTAATAAATACATCCCCGAAACTCCTGCATGTTTACATGCTGCACTGTTTTGTTTTTAACTTCTTGAAAGAACAGTTCAGGTGCTAACATAAGGGTACAGCATGTGTCTTCTGTAACCTCAAGCAAGGACAGGAGGGCTTGGAAAAAGCGCCTGCTGCCTTGAGTTTTTTCCAGGCTGGTGGCATGGTTTTGGGTCATTCATAAACAGCAGAATCTAAGTTACCTGTATTTCCCTGGCGTGGTACACGATGATCAGACCGAGCAGAATGATCGTGGAGAGACTGATAAGGCATTTCAGAGCTAAGGAATACAGCGAAGCCTGCAACAGTCAGACAAAAGCACTATTAAGAAGCACTTTTAACCATTTTCCATGCCCCCCCCCGCCCCGTCCCCCGGAGGCAGGTCTGTCAGTCGCCCAGCAAGTGGACTTGAACTCTCAGTATGGGGGTTGGGGGGTGCTGTCTTGGCTCTGTGGTCTGTCAGATCACTTAGCCTCGAAGGGGGAAGCAAGACAGCGAGGAAGGCGGATGGCCAAGCAGCGAGGTCGCAGTATCGCAGACCCAAGCGCAGCTCCTAGCTCTGGAAATCGGAGAGGAAGTTATTCCTGAGTTTAAGAGCTTCAGGTTGAAAGGGGCCTCCTAAATCATGAGCACCTGAAGAGGAACAGAGCATGCTTTCCCCACCTGGAATCACTTATTTAATGCGCCCGAATGCGCTTGGCACTCACTGCCTCCAGGACTTTGCGCGCGGAAAGGCTGCCTCTCCAGAGTTCCCTCACGGACTACGGGTGCGCGTCTGAGCCACGCTCGCTGTCCCCGCGGGCACCCCCGATAGTCCGGGGAAAGTTCGCAACTAGCAGGCAGGGAGTTCCCCCAGTTCCCATCCCAATCACTGTGCGGCCTCAGAAAGGTGGACAGGGGTTCAAGCGCATACCTTGTCGTAGGCGCCCCACGACAGCTCGGTCTCGATAACCATGACCACGATGCCGAACATGCCGAAGATGAGCGCGTAGTCGCTGAGCCGCTTGCGCTTCTCGAACAGGGCGCGCCGGTGGCCCAGTTTGTAGCCGATGTTCTGGTTCTTCTTTTTGCTGGACTTGGTGCCACTGCTGCTGCCGTGCCCGCTGCCGCTGCCTCCGCCGCCGCCTCCAGTGCTGCCTCCGCCGCCGGCTCCGTAGAGCGCCAGGTTATTGGAGTTGTTGTGCTCCGGCTTAGACACCACGATCTCCGGGGCTGAGGATGAAGCGGCGGCGGCGGCTGCAGACGGGGAGGACGCGCCACCACCTCCTCCGACGGACGCGGGGGGCTGTAAGGGCTGCGCCTCCGAGTCTATCTCGTGCAGGTTCCGACGGGACGCGCTCAAGTTGCTCAGCGGCCGCATAACGCCGCCGTTGTACCTGCAGCTACTCATGGCTATTTCGGTGAAGGGGTTGCTCTCGCGGCGTGCCTGGGGCTGGTGGTGCTGGTGGTGCGTCGCGTGCGAGTGGTGATGGTGGTGCGAGAGCGAGGGCCCAGAGCCCAGACTTCCGAGGCTGCCCGTGGGACTGGCGGCGGGCTGCAGGCTGTGGCACTGGTGGTACTGGGAGGCGGACGCCGGTTGCTGCGCGTACTGCTGCCGGAGCGCACTGGCATGGCTGGACGGCGTCAGCTCACTCACATTGAGCTGGCTGCCCCGGCGCGACGAGCAGCAGCAGCAGCACGACGAGCCCGAAAGTGGCGAGGAGGTGCGGGTCCGGAAGGCGCCACCGGGCGAGGAGGTGCGGAGCAGCAGGGACAGGTTATCCCCCGCCCCCGCCACGGGGGCACCGGAGGAGGCGCAGCTGTTGCACCGGAGGCATGGGCTGCTGCCGCCGCTGCCCGGCTGCTGGTGCGCCAGGTGCGGGTGGTGATGAGGGTGCGGGAGGGGCGCGAAGGGCGGGCACGGCTTATCCTGGCTCTGTTGCTGCTGCTGGCAATGCAGGTGTGAGGAGCGCGGCGGCGGTGGCTGCTCTGAGAAGAAGCCGCGCTGGAACTGCAATGGGGTTTCCATGTCAGGGCTGTTAAAGCTGCAGGGAGACCAGGCGGTGGTGCACCCTGCGCAATGCGTTATGGTCGGGAGCGGGGACTCCTGCTGCTGGTGCGAGGAAGGGCCCATGCCGGCTCCGGTAGAATCCAGGCGGCGAGTCCGATTGGTTGGACGCACCAAAACAATGGGCATGACATCACCTGCAGGGACCAAGACGGAGTTTGCGGCGCGCGGCTTAGGGGAGCATGTGTGTGAGAGAGGGAAAGATGGGGAGGAGGATCTGCAGGGTGAAAACCCTGTCGTGCGCAGGTCAGGATGAGGGCGGGGGTCCAACTACTGATTGGGAGCACCCGGGACCACCACCAAGGGTGGGAAGCCCCCAGGCTGTGCAGTCGGACTGCACAGGGAGGGGAAAAGAATGGAGCGTCCCTTCCTCCAGTGCAACGTCCCCCACTAATTAGTGCCGGACGCACACCTGCTCTGGGTACTGCAGCACGTTTGCCCCCCTCCCCCCCCCCCAGCAATGGGGTAGGCACGGGGACAGCTCGGAACCCGGGCCACTCCTCCGCCCGCATGCACGGCCGGGTAGGGCTGCAGAACGGCAGCCCCTCAGCCCACCTTTCCCTAATCGTCTTGTGGAGTGGGCTGCGGGCTGCCAGCCAAATAACTGCGGGGGACACACCCGCTTTGGAGAGAAAAAGTTTGGCGACTGGCTACAAAAATCCAGCAGGGCTTGGGTAGAACCCCGGGGCCTGAGCCCACGTTTCGCTGCTGCGAGATTAGAGTGAATTGTGCGGATCTTCCCTCTCCGCTTGGCTCGGGAGCCGCCAAGTCGGAAATGCCTACGCGGAGCTCTTGCCCGAGAGCGCTGTGGCTCGGGTAGGGTTAACTGCCTTGGCACCCGGGCTGGGGGAGGATGGGGGCGGGGCCGGAGAAGGGGATCCCCGCCGTCCGCGGGAGGAGCCGGCGCGGGCTTCCCGGGTCCCCCTGGCGGGGGCGGAGGGCTTTCCCCGCTACCGCCCGCTTACATTTGCGCTTTCTGCGGAACATGAGGGGCTGGCGCCCCTGGCCGCCCAGTCCCCGGCTTCTGCGCTTAGGCCCTCTGGCCGCCCCAGTGGGTAGGTCAGTCCGTAGGCTTTTCTAGCTGTAGAGAAACGGCTTGCTTGAGGGTCAGGGGCCTGTTCAGCGACAGCCGGCAGCCAGCTCCTTTTCTGTTCGTCTTCTTCCTCCCCACCTGCATTACAGACACAAAGCAAAGGCGGGTCACAGATGCGCAAACACCAAACGTCTTCTTTGCCTGGCTCTCGCTGCGGAGCCTGGTGGGAGAGGGGCATGGCGCGTGCTGATCCTCACACCCGTAGTCAAACCCTGGCTGGAAACTACCAATAATGCTAATAAATGAATAATAGCTGCCCCGAGGACAGTGCTGGATTTTTGCTAGAGTTGGGCATAATAATTATTGTACTCTTTAATAAACCAATAAAAATTGCATTTTGTGTTTCATAAATTTCCTGTGATACGTTTTTTTAAGGATGTACCAACACAAAGCGGTAGCGGACCCTTTCGAGGGTTCTTTGTTACTGCTCCATCTTAAGTCTTTATGGTTTGTATTTCTTTGTAAATTGAAATCCCCATCTCTCCAAAAGAAAATGAAAGAAATCGGCCATTTGAATATCTGTTTCCATTTTAAGTTGTGATTTGAAAGCACGATATTTATGATAGTGTTATAATGAATTAGACAGACCAAGAAATGAGAGTGAAATCGGATCACTCTCATTAGGTAATTGGAATTCTCATATGGATCCAATTTCCTGATAGTCTTCTACTCGGCAGCTGCCCTAAAGTTGCTTACCAGGTACCTGCTCCTAACAGAGTGTGTGCTTTCAATGCCATGGAGTGAATAATTCATTTTAGGGTATCCTTTGGACATGGATTAAACAATTTTAATGTTTTGTACATGCAAGTAAACAGATCCAGAATGAAAAAAAGGAGAGGGTTGCTTACAGTTCCACAGTCCTCGACTTGACATAATGAATAATGTCAAAATTTGCATTTCTCAAAAGTCTTGGTCAAGAATAGAGTTTGAATGGCTGAAAATTGGAGACAGTATTTTACTTTTATACTCTACTATGAATTTTGGCAATTCAAGAAAACTTGTTTAGAATTATGAAACTCATTGAATCTTTGGGGTGGCTGAGTAGATATTTCATGTATTGTGTGGTGAGCAAGACTATTCAAAACAATTCTGAGTAATTTGGGATCACAATGAAAGCTTCCAAGTTAAGTTATTCACCTGCTGTGAAACAAAATCCAACTCAAAATCCATCACATTTATTTTCAATTTATAACAAATTATACAGCCGTCTTCTACTTGCTCTATGAAGCCGAGTGAGTTAAAAAGTTTGATTTACCCTTACAAATCTAAATACTTCAAAGTGGTATCATGATAATTAACCCTTCATAAATTTAGATGAAAGATTACACAGACCACCCCTCCCAAATATCACAATATTTGTTACCAGTATTAAATTAGGTATAAGGTTCTAGAGCTACTAAAATATCCTAAGAAACCTAATGGATGCATCCTCTGTATCAAACTGACTTTCTCAAATTGCAAATTCAAGGCTTCCAAAAGAGAGGTTCCATACACAAAATGACAGGAAACATACTGTATCTTTTGCCATGTATATCTCTATGCCTTAGTGTGGGATTAGGTGATAGTGCCATTAATCACGTAGAAACAAAGAGTGTTTACTGAGATTTATGGCAATGATGTATGAGGTTCCCTTGGTCACAAAGGGGGCTTCGGGGAGGATGGGATGCACAAGGTAAGAAAGAAATGGAGCTGTGAACCACAGCATGAGGAGCTGTCAGAATATCAAAACTCAGATGAACAATGCTTCCGCCTAGTCAGTATCTTGAAAATGCTCATGAAATAATATAATAAAGTGAAACCAGCTGTGATTGGAGAGAGAGTAGCAAGTCAATCAGATATTTATCATCTTTCTGTCTTAAGGAATCATGTGATCACACACATTCAAAAAAAATCTTGCTAATAAACGTCTATAGTTGGAGTGTGATAATCCTCTATTAATATAATGATGAAAAAGCACAAGATGTCCCAACAATTTTATTTCATTTTTTGTCTGAATCCTAACTTTATTGTTTGGGGCATCTAACATTACTGGGTTATGGCAGCAGCACATTTAAAAAGTTGTTATTTTCATCATTCCTCTTTTCTTTATAAAATTAACAAATGAATTTTGAGCTTATAGATGAACTTTAAAAATATGTATACCATAGTTTTGCTTTTTTCCACATATAGGATTGTAGAGACATGTAACAAGTTAAGCAATTAAAGCAACAAAAAATATTCTTCCATGTGGATAGTCGTTTGTGGGACTTATATTTGTGACAGTGAGGAGGGAAGGAGAGAGGGAGGGAATGAAGCAAGTTTAAAGGAAAGGTCACAAAACAAGGGCCTGTATCCTCCAATGATAAGCTTTTGGAAAATTACATTTGCTTCTCTTTCTGCCAGTAAGATATACAAGTGCTAGAATTTCTCTAGTTTAACACCAGAGGTCCTACTCATCCACAAAATGCATTTAAAAAGAATCAAATACCTTTATTTCTACCAATACATATATTGTAAATGCCTTTTTTTTCTTATAGACTAGAACAATAGCTTTCCTATATTTGTTGTATTTCAAACTGGTGAACATGCAAATACACATAACACCCCCCCACACCACCACCACCCACAACACATACACACACTTAACAATGGTCTTAGAAGAATGATTTTCCTAGACCAAAGAAGCTTGAGGAAAAGCTTCAGTTGTTTGCACTCCGATCTTTTCTTTTATTCAGATTTATATTATGCCGTTATTTATAATTCTCTTTTTTTAAAATAAGATTTATTTTTGCTATCATTTTTGTTCCTTAAAAAGCAGGACTCTCTTGAATTAGATGTTTCGGGTCTATTTCCGAAGGCAGCCTGAGTAGTTGGGGCAGGGGTCCAGGGCCTCTGTTTCTCATAATACATTTACAAAGCCAATGTCTTTCTGAGATTTTCTTTTTTTCTTTGCCTGGGTGAATAAATTATTCAGTGGTGCCAAACACAGAGGATGTGATAAGACACACTCTCTGGACTAAGTTTGCTTAGTGGTAAATGCAAATGGGAATCAGGGTACCATCAGAGTTGTTTTCTTAGTACAGTATCAATTCCATGTTGCCTGAAACATAACAATTAAAAGGCCATAAAACCACTGTTATTCTTAAACCACGCATTGTCCTTGCTTCATATAAAATGTACTACATTTAAAGAAAACATTAGAATAATAATTATTACATGCGTTCTTTACATTTCTGCATTATGATTAGAAAGTGTCAAGACCCGAATGAGATTACTGATGATATTCTTTTTATTTTTTAGCAATATCACTATCATTCAGGGACTAATTATTATGTTGGGGCCTATTCATTAACTTCATTAACTTTCCAAATGTTTCCTACTCTTATCCTCCTCTCCTGCCATTTCTCAGCTAATTAGCATATCTATAAAAGTCTCAGCAATGATAGCAAAAAAGGTAGAAATTCTACTAGTTTTGCTAGAAGTGAACTGTTACATAATGAAATAGGTGGCTAGATTGAAATTATTGACTATGATAAGTCTTTTAAAAATATCTCTGGATTTCATAGACAAATATCTCTTGGCAGCTAGAATCACACATCCAAATCTAGAAAGTCATTAAAAAAGAAAGAAAAAAGAAAAACTTAGTGGACAGCATAGTTTGGCTTATACAGCAGTTTCTCGTGTATAATTTTATCTGCATCTCATAAGAACCCATATGGAAGGTAGGAAAAGTTGATTTATCATCTTCATTTTACAGGTAAGGATAATGCTTGAGATGCAGTGCCTGGGCTACCCCAGTTTACATAGCTAGTGAGTAACAACAAGAAGCCAGATTTCAAATCCAGTCTTCTGATGCTGTCTGGTGAGTCTGTGTATCATTCTCCTGGCCTTTCCTCCATAGCAGAAGAATAACCTATTAACTCTACTTATATAGACTTGTACTTCACTAGTATCCCAGGATGGACAGTGGTGGCTTATAATAACAATTCACTGCCTCTGAATTGCCTCACAGACTTTCCCTCATTGGCGTAATTGGAATTCTGTGATCCTTAACCATTGTCCTCTTGTCGACTTAATTTGATCAACAGAATAATCTATAAGGATCTAATCTATAATAATCTGCAAGTGTGAATGAAATGGCAGCGCTGTAATCATGCAGGTCCAAGGCGCCTAATTAAAAAGTATTAAAGAAAATATACATCTTGATTGATTAACACAGTTTTCTGCCTACTTTGCTGGCAGCCTAGACGTTCCTTAATTTTGGCAATGTCCATAGTAAAAGCTGAAGGCCAATGAAGTGTATGTACTTGTATTGACACTCACTGTGTCCATTTTTATGTTTTTACGTAATAAGGGAGAAGGAACAGACTCAAGTTCCTTGCCCTGTGGCTTAGAAGAACTTGTCTGCAGTCCTTCAGGGGTCCAGCCTGACTCCTCCGTTCCTCTGTGCTCTGGCACAGGTGTTCTCTCATTGTTTCTCCCTTTATGCCAATGAGTGAGTGAACTAGAGTAAAGAAGCCAGCCTGTGTGCCCCAAAGAGAAGCTCCTGTGTCTCAAAGCTGGGGTCAAGAGTTAACAAAAGTGGGACCACAGATATGCAAAACCATCCCTAAATACTGAGGTCAAATCTATCACTTGGTGATCCCAAAATGTCCATGGTTGCTCAGTACCAAACATAATGAGGCCACAAAAGTTCTCAAAGGTCTATTTTCCCTCTGAAATCCAATGTATTTTCCCATCATTTTTTCCTCTCTTACAGGATTAGGGCACACAATGCATTATCTCTTTTTCTGTTAATTCCATTTTCATGTGGTACTCTTCAACCCTCAATGTTTTCCTTTTTTTTTTTTTCCCCATCTCTTGGCAAACAGGCTCAGGGAATCTATCACCCTTTGTCTATCTTTATATTATCGTCTCCCTATCTGGAACTATGTGTAAATCTCCATTCCCAAATAATTGCATTAGGGCAAGGGGAGAGTTGGTGCCCACTCATATAAAGAAAAAGAACCACATTTTTCTAAGTTGAATTAAACATAACATTGTCATCAACAACAAACACTTCAAATGCTAATAAATCTTCAAGGTTTGTATATTTATCCTCATCTAATACACCAAGTTTTTCCTAAAAATGACTTTTATTCGTTGTTGTTGTAATTTATGGCTGTAAAATTCAGCACTCTTTCTCTACTGTTTTAATTACTAATGTATGTACAATAGTCATCCATATGATAATGATATAAATGATACAATATATCAAGAAAAAAGCACAACAGATATATTGCAGACAGATATAATGACAAAAAAACTCTATTTGATACAGTGCTTTGCCCTTGCTACTTAGGATGAATACGTCTCAAAATATTTTAATGAATTAAAACTATTAAATACTGTCATTCGCAATTCAAGTTCTCTTAACAAGGAGTATTTCTAGGCTCATATAACTGAAAAGATCATAATTAGGGAAGATTTCAATGTGGTTGGATTCAGAGGTTAAGACATCATCAGAGTTCCAGGGCTTTCCTTAGATATTTTCCTGTCATTGTCCTCCGTCATAAATACTGGCTTATTCCTCAGGTCACTTGACCCTGTGATGGGAAACATGGCTGTAGCAGTTCTAGGCTTCACATGCACACCCACATCATTCAGAGGGGAGCAGACACCCCCTGCTCCACCATTCTAAACAACTCTCTTGACTTCTCTATTGAACCAGCTTTGTTCACATACTCATCCCTGAACCATACTTAAAGAATGGTTAAAGGGAGAGGTGATAGTAATGACTCATCAAACAGAGAATACCAATCAAGAGACAGAAATTACTTAAAAGAATCAAATGGAAAATCTGGAGTTGAAAAGTATAATAGCCTAAAGGAAAAATTAACTAGAAGGGCTCAATAAAGTTGAGCTGGCAGGAAAACAAATCATTGACTTTTAGGACATCACAAGAAAACTACAGACTGATATTATTTATGAATATAGATATCAAAATCCTCAACAAAATACAATCAAACTGAATACAGCAACACATAAAAATTATTATATATTGGGTTGTGGGAAAAGTCATGATGCATTTTTGCAACAGAAAACAGAGAAAAAATACGTCATGACTTTTCCAACAGCCCAATACATACTATGACAAAGTGGGGTTTATCATAGGAATGTAAGGCTAGTTTAACATCTAAAAATCAATTTGTATCATACAGAAAATCAAGAGAATCAAGGACAAAAACTATAATCATGTCAATAGACACACACACAAAAAATTTGGCAAAATTCAAAGCACTTTCATGATAAACACAGCCAACAAACTAGAAATAGAAGGTTTTTTTCTGAACCCAATAAAAGGCATCTATGAAAAATTCATGGCTAACATTACAGTTACTGACGAAAGGCTATATGTTCTTCTAAGATCAGAAACAAGACAATAGTTGTTTTGGTTTCTATTAAATATTGTACTGAAAGTTCTAGCCTGTGCAATTAGACAAACAAAAGAAATAAAAAGTATCCAGATGGAAAAAAAGATGTAGAACTATCTCAATTCATAGGTGATATGATTTGGTATCTAGAAAATTCTGAGGCATCTACTCAAATATTATTAGAATTAATAAGTTCAGCAGATTTCTGGATAGAAGATTAATATTTTTAAAAAACCAACTGTATTTCTCTACATTAGCAACGAGCAATTTAAAAATGAAATTAAAAAACAATTCCATGTGCAATACAGTAAAAAAATATTTAGAACTATATCAACAAAAATGTGAAACTTACACACGAACAAGTATTCTTGAAACTAAAGAAGTCCTAAATAAATGGAGAAGTATCATCTGTTCATGAAACAGAACATTTAATACTGTGAAGATATCAATATACCCCAAATTGATCTACTGATTCTGTCAAATCCTTATCAAAATTCAAGAGGACTGTTGTCAGAAATTGACAAACTGACCCTAAAATTCATATGGAAATGCAAGTAGCCCAGAATAGCCAAAACCATCTTGGAAAAGAAGAACATAGTTGAAGGACTCACATTTGTGGAATAAAAACTTACTACAAAGCTGCAGTAATCAAGATAGTGTGTAATAGAATAAGGATAGATATATAGATAAATGGAACAGAATCGAGAGTCCAGAAATAATATTTGCCTTTGTATTTATGGTAAATTGATTTTTGACAAAGGTATCAAGATAATTCAACGGGGATAGGCTAGTCTTTTCAACAAATGGTGCTAGGGAAACTGGATATCCACATGTAAAAAAGACTAACTTGGGGTGGGGGGGGTCACTGGTTAGCTCAGTTGATTGAAGAGTGGTGCTGATAGCACCAGGGTTGCCCGTTCAATCCAGGCATGGGCCACTGTGAGCTGCGCCCTCCCTGAGACAGTCAAATATGCTACTATAGCATGAAAGCAATGTGTAACCAATGACCATGGCTGTTCCCCAATAAAGTTAAAAAAATGACCATGGCTGTTCCCCAATAAAGTTAAAAAAAACCCCAAAAACTAACTTGGATCCCTTCCTTACACCAAACACAGAAATTAATTCAAAATGGATTCAAGACTTAAATGTAAAACAAAACAATGTAAAACTCCTAAAAGAAAGCATATGGGTGAGTCACTGTGACTTTGGATCAGACAATACTTTCTTAGATATGACAGTAAAAGCGTAAGCTGCAAAAGAAAATAGCTGTGTCAGACTTCATCAAAATTAAAGCTTTTGTGCCTCAAAGGACACAAACAGGAGAGTGAAAAAACAATCTAGAGTGGGAGAAAATATTTGCAAATCATAGATATGAAAAGGGACTTGTAACTAGACCATAAAACAAAACAACTCCTTCAACTCAATAATAAAAAGAATAAATTATCCAAAGGCAGAGTTTCTGAATAGACATTTCTTCAAAGAAGATATAAAAATAACCAATAAACACATGAAACAAATGTACAACATCATTAGCCACTAGGGAAATGCAAATCAAAATTATAGTTAGACACCACTTCACACACTCTAGAATGCCTACAATCAAAGAGACAGACAATAACAAATGTTGGAAAAGATGTGGCGAAATTTGAACCCCAATACATTGCTGGTGGCAATGTTAAAATGGTTCAGCTGCTTTTGAAAACATTTTGGCAGTTTCTCTGAATATTAAATGTAAAGTTCACACATTACCCATCAATTCTACTCCTAGGAAACAATTCAAATGTCCATTAACTGCTAAATATATAAATAAAATGTGGTAAAATCTTACAATGGAATATTATTCATCAATAAAAAGAAATAAAGTCTAATACATGCTACACCATGGAGGAAGCTTGAAAACATGTGAAGGAAAGCCAGTCACAAAAGACCACATGCTGTATGATTCCATCTGTAGGAAATGTCCAGAATAGACAAAGCTATGAACGAAAAGTTACATTAGTGGTTGTCTTGAGCAGGTGGGAGGCTGGGGGAGGGCAGTAAATGAGGAAACAATGTTATTGGGTACAGTGTTTCTTTTTGGTGTGATGAAAATATTTTAAAATTAGATTGTGATCATGGTCACACAATTGTAGGTATATACTAAAATTCATTGCTTTGTACACTTTAAAAGGGTGAAATATATAGTATGTGAATTATATATATATATATCAAGAAAATTGTTAAGAGCTGATGAGAGAAATCACCAACCAAAACTGAACACTAAGATGAAAGTACAAGTAACAGTGAATATTGGTGAGGCAACATTTGATCTATAAGATTAGGAAACGGCACAAATAAGCTTTCCTAGGTGGCTTAAGTGAGTATTATCTATGCATTTTAATGCATTTGAGGATTCAAGAGTTTTTTTCTGTGAGATACTGTCCAGATGCCTTGTAAATCCCAACATTATCATGAGTCAATGAATATCCTAACAAGAATCTCAACAGAAGACTGAGCTGTGGCATTTTTATTTTAATTGCGGAATGTAGATTTCTCTTACTGACATGTATGTAACAGACCAGGTATATTTTGCACTGAATTCTACAGTTAAAAATCATTCTTATCAAATGATCCTAACAGTTGGCATAATGGAACTCGGACTAAAGCATTCTCTGAAGATGACTGGTAATGGTTCCTCACGTCCATTAACAAATTTCCTCTGAATATCTTAGCTCTATCACTCTTCAGCAGCTCAGGCATATACTTACAGCATGGTGACATGGAAGTCTTTTCTAAGAGGTTACCAGTGGCAGCTTTGGAAGTACTGTAGACGCTCTCAGTACTGAGGGCTGGTAGTAATACACACTCCACAACCAGCCCACAGCATGTACTTCCCTGTTGGAAGCACACATCTGAAAGAACTCAGCAGTCAAGAAGTCACAGCACAAGGCAGGTACTGTGTAGGTGGCAGGGGTCTTATTTGATATTGACAAGTGACGGTAGCACCAAGATTAGACTCACTTCAAAAGAGAAACCAAAGGAGTCGGGCCATTTTATGAAAACTGAGATGGGCATGATATCCGAGGAATGCAAAGTTTCTGAACATTTCCCCTTTTATGGGAAAAACTAATTTGCTCATGGAGTTTTTTTGTTGTGTTTTTAGCCAAGATAAAGGTCATGTTTTTGTTTGAATTTACTCAATATTTTGCTAAGAGTAAAAAAAAGTTATTTTATTTTATTTTATTTTTTTTAGTGGTACCAAAGACAATGGAAGATGTAAAAACAGAACATTTTGTTCTTGAAGATAAATTATATGATGTGTACCAAGCCACTGAAATAAGATTGATCAAAAAGTTTCTTCCAGGTTATTAAGCAGTGTTCCAAGATAAAGGACTTACATTTCCTGTTCTAGATTTTAGTATTTTGCTTATCCCCAGATAAGGGCTTTGGAGAACAATAAAGAGAAGGCAGTCTTAAAACTGGGCTTTATCTGTGACTGATAGAATCTGACTTAGTTGATGGAGGGCTACTTTCTTCCTTAGCAGGCCTGAGTGTTGACCTTGTGTATTAAAGCTCCACTCAGAGGAGAGGAGTACAAGTTAGTCTCATGTGGATTTACACAAGATGTGAGCAAGAAAGGGCCTTTCATTTTCTTTTGTCCCTCTGTTTAAGTAGGACAGCAAATAGCAGAAAATAGACCATGTTTGTATGTCTTAGACATAGTCTTTAGGAGGCCCTTATGATCTATTTTTTTCCCTTTGTTTCTTTTCTTAGTTTTTTTTTTTTTTTTTTAGAGGAATCTCTGGATTTTCCTAGGAAGCAGCCTTCAATCTCCCAGGTTTAAGGAGAATCTTGGTTTCATAGTCTTCAGGAGAGATCAGGAAAGGAGAAAAGGATGAAGAAGTATTTCAGATCACTAACTAGAGAGGCCCCAATCATCAGCAGACTGGAAGAGGAAATAGTCAAGAAGAGGAAACATTAGTTCACACTTGAATACAGCAATGAATATAGCACAGATAATGTACCCAAGAAGCTCAGAGAACAAGGCACTTTGTTTCTTTCTCATTCAATTTTTAAAAACTAAGAAAATTGCCTCAAAAAAGTGTTTCAAAACCTCCTAAGCTTTCTTCATGAAGCTTATCTGACTAATCCTTAAAAATACAACTCACTCAATTTAAGAAGCAAAACTGCAGAAGTATCAAAGGATATAATAGTTCTATGATCTTAAGATGGAGGTTTTCCTAAGCGATTGGCTAAAATCAACAGCTATACAGGAAAAGAAAACTGATTTGACTTTATAGCATTATAAAACATCCATAGGGACCAAAACCAAAAAGCTAAGTGCCATATTTAACAGATAAAGGATTCATATCAAGAATAATATCTTTAAAGTCTAAGAAATTGATAACAACAAGGGGAAAAAATCAATGCAGAAAATAAAAAAAAAACTGGATGGAAAAATATTAAAAGGATATGAACAAGCAATTCAAAAAAGATGAAATACAAATGGAAAAAGAAGGGGAAAAAACAGGCTTGAATAATCAAGGAAATTTAAACTGAAACAAGAAATTTTTTTCTCATATACCATAAATAGGAGTATAAATTGGTAAAGCCTATTTGAAAACCATTCTGGCAATACCCATCAATATGCTAAATGTACAACTTTCCACTTAACACATCCACTAAAAATATTTGCACATATGCACAGATATATTTACAATAATGTTCACTGTAGTATGATGCATCAGAGAAAATAAATAAGTAAAATAAAATGCCCATAAAAAAAAACAACACCCTACGATAATGTTTTAAAAGAATGATTAGGACATATGTAGAGAAATGGAATGATCACCAACACTTATCATTAAATAGAACCAAGTGACAGAGCTATTCATACAGCATGATCCAGCAAATAAAAAATTATACGTTTCTATCTACATATAAATTTATAGGAAGGTAACCACCAGGATGGCAGTGGCAAGTGCTGAGGAGTGGGTGTGGCTGTGGGTGTGAAGGATAGCTTTTAGGTGTTGCTTGTTGGGTGAGACTCATACAGTAATACATTTTTAAAAATATAATAAAAAGGGGGGGGCGGCCGAGTGGCTCAGTTTGTTAAGAGCTCACTCAAAAGTGCAAGCTCTGAGCAACAGCGGTTCGATTCCCAGCCTGAGTTGAGCTGCTGCTGAGCTGCCAACAGGTGGCAGGATGGCTCAGCTAAAAAAATATATATATATATATTTTTTTTCTTCCATATATATTTGGAAGAAAGGAAAAAACATCAAACTCGGGCATGTGAACCTACTCTGAGTTCTTTCCTGATCTCGTACGTGCCCAGTTCTGTTACTTCGCAGCACTGTACCAAAGATTCCCCCTCCACTAGCATCAGGCACATGGAAGGTGTCCAACAGGTGTTCATTCAATTAACATGGAGTTCATAAATAAAAAGTGGTTGCTTTAGGGAAAATAGAAAAACCTAGAGGCTACACAAACTTCCAAGACTCAAAGCTTTGTTTCTTTACTTATTGATGTATTAAGTAATTACAAACTCATGGATAGGAATTTAATTGTTTTCTTTGTTTTGTTTTGCTTAATGGAAATGGAACCTTACTGTGGTCTTTTGTCAAGGTTACTCAATACTCTGCATTGGTTGCCCCTTAAGTTCAGATGCTTATTGCCATCCCAGAATTAATTAGGCCTCCAGTGAAGTCTTTCTCTCTCTCTCTCTCTCTTTTTTTTCCAAAATGAAAATGATTGGCGTTGTCTGGGCAAGAGCTATGCCAGAATCAGATTCCAGGTATCTGATTTTTAAGAACTGCAGACTGGGCTCAGTTTTACCAATGAATTAGCTATTTACTTTTTGGATGTAAGTGAACTTTTGGCTATTTGGCAAACTAGCATAACAACTTCCTAAATTTTGCTATAAATATTATAGTTAATTGCATTTAACTCTCTGGAACTATTTCATCTATCACTGGTTAAGCGGGAGATGGAGGTGGTTGTGATCATGTGGCAACAGTTTTTCTGTAGAGTTAAAAATCTTAAGCATTTATTTTTATGTGGACAGCAAGTACAAAAGATATCTTCTTTTTTTTGTATAATCTATGTTACAAGAGAACTATGGGCAATAAAACACACCCCATTAGCTTTTCAGGAAATAGACAAATAAAAACACAGACATCAAAGCAAGAAAGTTTTAAAGAAAATAAGATATGAGGTAAAATTGATAGTTCAGGGAGCTAAAAATAATAAGGCCACATAAAATATCTTCTGCAGCAAATAATAAATAAAGAGCCTTTTCCAAACTATAATCATTGCAAATTTAATGTCTCTAAATAGTACCTGTAAGGTGTTTTATAATCCTTAATTTAACATATTTTTGGCTCTTTTTTCTTCTCCTCTAACTTCATTTGCTCACCAATATCTTCCTACATCATAGGACTTAGAGGAGTTTAAAACTCATTCATAATACAGTTCCTATTCACGTTCTTATCATCACTCCAGGGAATTTTATGTATGTGGATATATATATTGTATATGAATATAATTCACTAATGGCTTAACACAATTTCTTGTATTCTTCATAATTTCCTATCTCAAATTGTTGTTGTAATTCACGTTTAGTGGGGCATATTCTCAGAGTCCTTATATGCCTGAGACGTCCTCTATTGTAAATGAATAATATCTTAGTACCTCCTGGTTATAGGGTTCTTGGAATGGAGTCATTTCCTCTGAGTAGCCTACGTATGTTATTTCACCATATTTTAATTTCAGTGTTGCTACTGGGAATTCAGGTGCTATTTGGATTTCCTTTGTAATGAAAATAACCTTTGGTCCCTAATCTGGAAGCTTGTAAGATTTCTCTTTATTCCTTGAGGTCAGAAATTTTTGTTAGGGTATATTTCAATGTATGGGTGTTTGGCTTTTTCCCCTCCCCCATTAGTTCTTCTACAAACGTGAGTCAGTCTAAAGGCTCTAGTCTTTCTTCAGCTCAGGGTATTTTCATCTATTATTTATCCTTCAATTCTTATTTTTTCTTTTTCTAGAATACTAATGATTTGCATATTTTATGTCCTAGATATGTTTTTCCAATTATGTATTTTTCACTCAGGATTTCCATTTCTTTGTATTTTTGCCTGTGTTTTGAGATACAACTTCCACTTAATCTTCTAGAATGCTAATGTGGTACTTATCATACACGTTCTTCTTTTAAGTCACTTTAGTAAATTGTTAAATTTTGAAAATCATTCAAAATTGGTTCACACGATTACAAATGCTGAAAAGGCCCATGATATGCAGTTGGTAAGCTGATGACCCAGGTGATCAGATGGTGCACTTCCAGTCTGAGTCCAAAGACCTGGGAACCAGGGGAACTAATGGAGTAAGCTCCATTCTGAGAATCAGGAGGCTTGAGACTTAAGAAGAGCCAATATTTCAGTTCTCAAGTTTTAAGTCAGGAAAAGACTGATGATGTACCAACTCAAGGCAGTTAAGCAGAAGAGTTCCCTCTTACTCAGCCTTTGTTCTACTCAAGTCTTCAACTGATTGGATAAGGCCCACCCACATTAGGGAGGACAATCGGCTTTACTCCGTTCACCAATTCAAATGTTAATTTAATCCACAAACATTCTCTCAGACACACCCAGAATAATGTTTGACTAAACATCCGGACAGTTGACATACAGAATTTACCATCACAGATGGGAATCCTGAGTGATCAAGAAAAGTTCAAATTATGTACACCATAGTCTATTTAATAAAACAAAAATATGTAACTAATTTTTAAATAGAATTATCTCAAAAATGATTAAAATAAATATTCTAGTGTTGTATCCTTTATCTTAGACTATTGATTTTATACAAATAATTCTAGCTTTCCAAGAGTTCAATGTAGTTGATTTTTTAAGGCTTTACTGTGGAGTGCCTACTTTCAGGTCACATATCTTGGTTTGACTGTTAACTCTGATGAAATATTTCTAAAGGGAATCTTTCATCTACATTCCACAAAAGATTATCATTGTCCCCCACCCTTCCCCCCCAACACACACTCATACATAGCTTGCATGAGGTTAGATAAATTATGTAATTCTTGAGATTCTATATATCTACATCAATTCACTGATGGCTTTAAATGTATGCTCTAAGGGGAAATGCCAATTTAATTTGCTTTTTATGACCCTCCTCATAGTACCTTGCCTAAAGAGGCCTTTTAATATGCTATTTGATTAAATGATTAAGAGGATGAGAAAAATACCATTCTGGGAATATAATTAAAAAAATAATGCTATGTAAACTTTTTAGTTTCTGTTTTATGCCTTACTTAACTGATAGCAGGTTTGTGCCTTTATTGAGTAAAATCGAAATGACTAAAGGTTCTTAAAACTTCTATAATTTGGCCATAAAAATAAACCTAAGAATACAAAAGTCTATAAACCTTTGTCATTAGTATTTTATGAGTAAGACCTCTGAGTAATGATATATTTTTATAGAAATTTATATTATACTCTAGCGATTGATCATTTTAATGGAAGACACCTGCTTGGGAAAGCAACATCAACCATAGAACATATACACATGTGTGGTGTGTGTGTGTGTGTGATACATATATACTACATATATATCACATATATATTTATATACACACACACTCTCTCTTATAGAGAGGGTATATAGAGAGAGTATATGGTGTATATATATATACACATATACACACACACTAACAATCCTCATATCATAGTCATTTGGCATATAGTCAATTGGCTACTAATAATGAAAATATTTGCAGAATACATTGTAATTTGGTTGTCAACTCGGAGGTTGGGACAGCTGAAATAGAGCACAATTAAGCAATGACAACCTCCTCAAGCTTTTGACAAGTGATCATTTGAATTTTTCTTTTCATAGGCAATGTTAAATATTTGGGGATGGAATCAATAAACTCTCCTCTTTTGGGAAAAAAATGTTAACTTCTGCTTTATTTCACAATGCTCTGTTTCATTATGAAATGGAAAACATTTGGACTTTGGAGGCAGAAATCCTGAATTTAAATCCTGATTTGAATCATGTACCCATAGTCTAGTGTTTCATCTTTTGATTCTTTTCTAAGCAAAGTTTCTTTTGTTATACGTGTCATGATGAGTAAATTACACGTAAATAACTTGTGTGTTGTTTTCCCTCTTTTCTCATCCTCTTCAAGAGGAATCTAGAGCTTTGTATCCCAAACTGGGACTCTCTTATCTAGCAAGGGGAGGCTAACAAACAGGGCTTTGAAGTGTGAAGGCCTTGGTAGAGGGTGCAAACTCTAATACCCACAAGGCACTGGCCTGAAACAAATGAGTGAAGCCCTTTGGGTGTAAGACAATTGGGAATGGTAGGAGTTGTGGTACCTGGGAAGTGTCTGCCCCACCTAAAGGAAGCTGGCTCAATTTATCTTGAACTAGCTGTTGTCATCGACGTCCGTGGGCCAGATTTTTGTCCGTGCATCAGTATTGCCAGATTTCCTGCGTTTTTTCAGAGAAGTGTGAAATCCAACATTTAAAGTGAACTGTCTCAATTTTTAAATATTTGTAGATTTTTAAGTTTCTTAAATATGAGGCAGTAGGTGGGGCATGTTTGCTGCTCAGACTTCTGGTCCCACCAGTTTGCAATGTGGGGCCAGAACCACAAAGAATTGAAACTACATTATCTGACAAGGGTGTAGAGGTTGGGACGAACAAGAAATGACACCGGGAAGAGGGCCTGAGTTTCAGGCTTTCCAAGTGACTAAGGCCTCAGTCTTCTGAAACATGGTACTGGGCAGGGCAGCAAGACCTCAGAAAATGCTGGCTATCTAGGTGACTATGGGAAACCACACCAAATACTGTTGCTTAGGAAATCTGTATGATGACTCTGCTTACCTGGATTGTGCAGAGAAGAAGAACCACCAGTACAGTTGCCCACCTCTGAATAAGCCAAGGGCTTGGGCATAAAGCAACAGCAGGGGCTGCCACCAAGGACTGACCCCATAATTCCCCAGGTTCTTGAATGGCCCAAAGCCAAGGAGACCCTCCTTATTTCCTGGAACTCATGTTTTCCTCTTTCTGGGGTTTCTGCCTCATATTGCTGGAGTGCCTTCTCAGTAACTTCTAAGAAAGCGTGCACTGGAAACCAACAGGTGCCTAACTCATTAGTTACCGCCCCCCTTTACCTTAAACCCCAGGGTAGGTGCTGTCCCAGGCTGCTGGGGTCACCAATAGGATCTGGGGAATAGGGAAATTCCAGCTCCTGCTCCCACAAGGAAATCCCAAACTCAGAAATAATGCTGGGTTTCCCAAAGCTGTAATTATAGTACCGCTCTTCATTCTCCCCATGAGTTATATCTAGCTCTATGGGCTGGCTCTGTTACCTAACCTCCCTATATGGTGATGTCAAGTAGTTGCAAAAGCTATTGAGAAAGGAAGACCTGAATTTAAATACTCCTTCACCCGTTTTCTTGGCAGATTACTTAATCCTTCTAAATTTCAACATTTGAATCTATAAAGTAAGGACAAGTGCCTACCTTTCTGGAATGCTGTGAGAATGACTCACGGATGGTACTTACTTCAGGTACCAAAAAGACCTTTAAAACACAGGTTAGACATGACCTGAAATAGTCCAACTGTCTTATATGTATAACAAGAATACTATGTTTCCCTAGATATGTATGCATACTTAGAAGAGATCAGTGGCAGCTTGGATCTACTTTATCATCACCTCCTTGTGCTTATTACTAATTCATTGAAGTCCTTCTAGTGCCAACCAGTTTTCTGTATTAGGATTTCAGGTGAAAACAGAACTTGAAGAATTTGTATTCAGCTACTGAATTGTGCATGAAAAATAAAAAGGAAAGCGCAACTGAAAATATAGATGTAAAAGTATAATGTTGGTTTAATGGACCTTAAAAAAGCCTACTCATAAAAAGTCCTGCAGAAGGTACTCAGAGTGCATAGCTGGTTGATTTTTCTCAAGGAAATGACTTGAAAGCCTTTGAGAAAAATGAAAACATAACCAGAGTCTCTAGCTAGTATAAATTCAATACATCAAAACCTGTATTCCCAGTGACTGGCTTTACGAAAGTTGCAAGCCAGACTTGTAGCCTTAATTTTTCTGTCTAATGACTGAAGGCAAGCCAAATGTTAAATAAAACTTTTAATATGTAAGCTTATTTGTCTCAGAAAGAAAAATCTAGTTGGACAGAAGTTAGGAATTCATACTGGGCTTTGCATGTTAAAATTCAATACAAGCCAAAGGTGGATTTTTTTTTTCTTGGATGAAAATGCTACTGACTGTGGTCATTCACCAAGAGCAACTTGAAAGGATCACAAATCAACAAGCCTGCTGCAGCAATGAGAGCTCTGGATACATTCTCAAACTTTGTACATTTATTCAAAGGAGCCACTAGCTGTACTGCCATAGAGCATGCAAGATAAGAAACCTTTCCTGGTTCATTCCAGGGAAGGTTAAAGCTGTGTAATTTTGGTACTTAAATAGGTTGTATCAGTTTTTCAGATGTCAACATGTTGTTTTAAAAATAAGTGCAAATTTCTTCGTTATTGTATTCACTACTATATGCCTTTTCTCTAACGCCATAGGACACCTTTCTTCTATTTTGAAATCACAACTTGAATGTCTTCTAGGCACCTCAATCTCAGTGAGTTCAAATAGTAACTCAATTGTTTATCCCATACCCCTCTTAGACCCTACCCATCTCCTGATTTCCTATCTCTAATTATGGCACCCAGTTGCCCATGACATACATCTCTTTTCTTCAACTCCTTCCTTTATCATGTCCAATATTTCTGCAGTTCCTGATAATTTTGTCTCCAAACTCTACCACAAACCTCTCCATCTTTGTTCTAGTAGTCATTGTCTCTCCCCCTTTATCACTAAAGTGCCTTCTTAATTAGTCTCCTTGCTTTTACTCTTGCCCTTCCCCAATATACAATATTTACTATGCAGAAGGCACAGTGTTTTTATAAAACATCAAAAATCAGGCTATATCACTCTTAAAGGCATTCTAAAGATCCTTGTGAAGTAGTTGTCCCTGGGTCCCTGTTTAGGAGTTCAGCACTTCTGTCCCTTTGGTTTCTTCATAACAACTAACAAATTGTAATTATTTTATTTATATGTTTACTTTATTTCAATCTGTCTCCCCCACTAGGGTGTAAGGAGTGTTGGTATGATGTCTTGTTCAATGATTTACCCCTAGAGCTTAGGACAGTGGATGCACAAAAAATTGTGGAATGAGTGAATGAATATCGAGAGCTGGCAGCAAGATGACTAATATTATTTGAGGACTCTTTATGTTCCAGGAATTCTGTTTGGTGTTTCAGATACATTCTTCAATTATTTTATGTGTAAGAATTCATAACAAGGCTTTTAAAAGAACCTAGATATAATCTCATTTTCTGCTTTCCTGAATAGATGCAACATTGGTAACAATTTCCTATGCTCTTTCTGAAGATAGCTAAGGTCAGATACTACAAGAGCTCCCAAGATGTTCTTCTCTATATTTCATGGCTGTTACTTGTGTGTGAGTGCTTTAAGCATCTTTGCTTTCATTAAGCACTTTTCAAAACATGGTGAACAACTAATTGATCATTCTTATTCACATATTTAAAGGTCATTATGACCACCCTTCAGCCTTGAACAATATCAGTCAGTTACTTTAGAATGTCTTCAAAGGGTCAACTTACAATCATTTTCACCATTTAGTTTCTGAGAGAGTAACTTGACAGTAATATCAGGAATATTACTTGATTCAAGACCAGCTCTCAACTAGATATTTTCTAGTCAAATCTAAAGGCATTTTCTCATTCCTAATTTCACATGACCTCTTAGTTCTTTGAAACTATCCATCATCCATCATTTCTGGAAGCTCTGTCCATTCTTCATTTAAGGGCTCTGTGGACCTTCTCCCACATTTCTAACTACCCTTTCTGTTTCTTTTACTCTTCTCTTCACTCTTAAACTTGGGCAACACTTAAGGTTCTATCATTTGCTCTGCTCATTTCTACATGCACTCATTTCTTCCTTTTTTCTAGTTCTATTAAAATGTAATTGACAAATAACATTGTATAAGTTTAGGGCGTACAATATAATGAGATTTTATATACGTGTATATATTGCAAAACCATCACCATGATAAGTTCAGGTAACACCCATTACCTCACATAGTTACGTTTTGTGTTCCTTGATGAGAAGTTTTTTTGTTTGTTTGTTTTTAATTAAAGTTCATTGGGTATGAGCAACTATATGCCAACAAATTAGACAATCTGGAAGAAATGGATACATTTCTAGAAGCACACAATCTTCCAAAGCTGAATCAAGAAGAGACAGAGATCCTGAACAGACCAATCACTACCAAAGAAATTGAATCGGTAATCAATAAGCTCCAAACAAACAAAAGTCCTGGACCAGATGGCTTCACAGGTAAAGCTTATTGGGAGTGACAATGGTTAGTAAAGTTACATAGGTTTCAAGTGCACAGAAGTGTATAATTCTGTAATAGATCATCTATATATCACATTGTGTGAATGAGAACTTTTAAGATATTCTCTTAGCAACTGTCAAATGTACAATACAGTATTAACTATAGTCACCCTGTATATGTTACATCCCCAGAACTTATTTATCTTATAACCGGAAGTTGGTAACTTGTGACGACCATCATCCTTTTCCCTGCCCCTATCCTTTGCTTCTGGCAACCACAAATCTGATGTTTCTATGAGTTTAGTTTTTTCAGACTTTACATGTACGTGAGATCATATAGAACTTGTCTTTCTCTATCTGACTACACACACACACACACACACACACACACACACACACACGTGTCATGTTTTCTTTATCCATTCATCTGTGGATGGAAGCTTAAGTTGTTTCCCTATCTTGGCTATTTGGCTATCGTAAATAATGATGCAATGGTATCTCTTGAGGATAGTGATTTTGTTTCCCTTAGGTATACTCAAGTAGAATTACTGGATCATATGGCAGTTCTATTTTTAATTTTTTAAGGAACCACCATACGGAGTTCTTCAGTGGCTGCACCAATTTACAATCCCGCCAACAGTACATGCACTCATTTCTCTGGGTATACGCTTCATCCACATTTTATGAAGACCACTCGAAATCTCTCTCTAGCTTGGTCAGTGGCATGACTGTATTATTTGAGTGACTGCTGAGTCGAATGATGGTATGTGAGGTATACACAACCCAACAGATGACATTAAAATGCTTTGAGTTGGGGCCTAAGCAGACAAAAAAGATGTGGAAAAATAAGAAAGAGCAGAGAATTCAGAAGGCATTTGAAGAAGCTTGTGAGGCAGATAGCTGTCATACAAGAAGTTCAGGCTTCCTTCTACAAAGAGGCAATATTACATGGCCTTTAAGTGTCCTGAAAGCTAAAAACAGGCAGAATCCAATCTAGTAGTGAAGGACGTTTGCAGCAATCTCTGTGGGGCTGCAGACGTACAAAAGGGGAATTTTAATCTAGGAGAAACCAGACATAGCTGAAAAAGATAGAATCTGAGTCCCCATTAATCTTATTTACCATAAAAAGTACACAATATGCCCATCTGTGGCACAAGTAGAATCATCCTGAAAACACATGGCTTTCAGAACCTCTGTCCTGTTCAAACCTCACTGCTTAATAATCAGCCTTACATTATTCATATGGGTCAAAATTTTCTCTTAATGAGGTAATTTTTACCTCTGGGAAAGTTTAGAATTAAATATACAAATGAAATAAATTAAATGTATACTGTTAGTACTTTAGTGTGAAGGTCAAGATAATTTGTGTAGTTGACTTTCTTTAATGCTTGTAATGTGTCAGAAAATTGAGCAGTGTTAGAATATCTGATGGATTAAACTTGAATTCCAGTTTAAGATGTAAAATTCTAGATGGGTGATTTTAAGTTGAAAGTTATAACAAAATTTATTAAGTCAATTAAAACTACTGATATAAAGGACTTGAAATTATATATAATTATAAATTATATATAATATAATTATTATTATATTAGATGATATATTTAATAAAATATACATTTATAAAATACAAATTATAATGTAACAATGTAATATAATATTTTGTATATAAACTATTAGATTTATAAGAAAGTACATATTTATATTTGGAAGAATTTGTATGTGAGGGTTCTAAATGCTCCAGATCAGACATGGAAAGTATTTAGAAATTAAATTAATTCTATTAAATTTTTAAATGCAATTTAATGTTTAAGGGTATTTAAAGTAGAAAATAGAACAAATTGTTTAATGGTGTTCACACAGTTCAATTTTGTAAATTTAGATTTAATAAAAATTATTCCAAGGATCTCTTGAAAATAATTGCTCTTACTTTATATGATATTCAAGATTTATAAATAAAAATAATATTTATAGTTTAATGTAAGGATTAAGAAAAACAATATTTAAATGTTTTAATTTAATAAATTCAATATTCATTTCAAATTCAAGTAACTGTAAATAGTTTTTGCTATCACAAAAGTCCTCTTGTACATAAAAATGTCATTGTGACCAGCTTAACTTCGATTTCCTACTCATAAATGCACCAACTATACACAACTAAAATTGAACCTATCATTTTTCTCCACACGCTGGCTCCCCTTCCCAGTTACTTTAAATGATCTTAATTTTATCTTAGTCATTTGGAGTGGATCACTTAGATTCCTAACTGATATCACCCTTCTGAGCCTCATATATGGCTGTCAATCAGTGTAGTCAATTTTTCTTTGAATGTTTCATATATTCAATTCTTTCTCTCCATTCACCCTTCTCCTGCCATATTTAATGCTCTTAGTAGCTCACACCTTAGCTGGGAAACAATCCACTAATTCTGGTCCAATCTTCTTACCAATCCTAATGACAAGTTAGTTATCATTTTATATATTTATTTATCTTTAATTTTTATTCATTTTAGTTAAACTAAAAAAAAAATAACAGTTCACCCATTTCTCACACTCTCCAACTCTTACAACCACCAATCTATTTTATGTATCTATAAGCTTGGATTTTGTTTGTTTGATTTTTAGATTACATATATAAGAGATTATACTAGTATCCATCTTTCTCTAATTTATTTCACTTAGCATAATGCCTTCGAGGTCCATCCATATTGTTGCAAATGACAAAATTTCATTCTTTTTTTATGGCTGAATTAATATTCCATTGTGTATATATGCCACAATTTCTTTATCCATTATTTATAGATGAACATTTAGATGGTTTCCACACCTTGGGTATTGTAAATAACGGTGCAATGAACATGAGGTGCATATATCCTTTTGAATTAGTGTTTTCATTTTCTTTGAATAAATACACAGAAGAGGAATTGCTGGATCATATGCTAGTTCTATTTTTAATTTTTGAGGAAACTCCATGCTATTTACTATAATGATTGCACAATTTACATTCCAACAGTGCACAAGCATTCCCTTTTCTCTATATCCTCACCAACACTTGTTACTTCTTGTCTTTTTGATAACAATTCTGACAGGCGTGAGGTGATATCTCATTGTTGTTTTGATTAGCATTTCCTAAAATCAGATTGTTTGTTTTTTTTGCTATTGAGTTCTATAAGCTCTTTGTATGTTGATTATTAGCACCTTATCAGATATATGATTTGTAATTATTTTCTCCCATTTAATAGGTTTCCTTTTCATTTTATTGATGGTTTCATTTGCTATGCAGAAGCTTTTTAGTTTTATGTAGTCCCTCTTATTTATTTTTGCTTTTGCTGCTTTTGCTTTTGGTGTCAGATTCAAAAAATCATCTCCAAGACCTACGTTGGGGAACTTACTGCCTATGTTTTCTTCTAGGAGTTTTATGATTTCCAGTCTTACATTCAAGCCTTTAATCTATTTTGAGTTAATTTTTGTGTATGGTGTAAGATAATGGTCCAGTTTTATTCTTTTGCATGTGACTGTACAGCTTTGCTAACACCATTTATTAAAGACCCTATCCTTTCCGCATTGTATATTCTTGGCTCCTTTGTCATAAATTAATTGACCAAGTATGCATGGGTTTATTGCTGGGCTCTCCATTCTGTTCCATTGATCTGTGTATTTGTTTTTGTGCCAATGCCATACTGTTTTGATTACTATGGCTTTGGAATATATTGGGTTGTCAGAATGCCACATTTTTGCAATGAAAAACATAGAAAAAATACATCATGACTTTTCGACAACCCAATAGTTTGAAATCTGGGTGCATCATTCTCCCAGCTTAGTTCTTCTTTCTCAAGATTGCTTTGACTATTCAGAATGTTTGTGGTTCCATACAAATTTTAGGATTGTTTATTCTATTTCTGTGAAAAATACCATGGGAATTTTTATAGGGATTGCATTGAATTTGTATATGTATTTGGGTAGTATGGAAATTTTAACCATATTAATTTTTCTAATCTTTGAGCACAGAATATCTTTCCACTTATTTATGCCTTATTCAATTTCTTTAATGTCCTATATTTTTCAACATACAGTTCTTTCAACTCTTGGTTAAATTTATTCCTAGGTATTTTATTCTTTTTGATGCAATTGTAAATGGGATTGTTTCCTTAATTTTTCTTTCTGATAGTTCATTATTAGTGTATAGAAACATGTTTTTGTGTATTGACTTTATATTCTGCAGCTTTACTGAATGTTTTAGTTCTAACAGGTTTTTGGTGGAGGCTTTAGGGTTTTCTATATATAATATCATGTCATTTTTAAATAGTGACAGTTTTACTTCTTCCTTTCCAACTTGGATGCCTTTTATTTCTTTTTCCTAATTGTTCTGGCTAGTGCTTACAATCTGATGTTGAATAAAAGTGGTGAGAATGAACATCCTTGTCTTGTTTCTGAACTTAGAGAAAAGGCTTTTGGCTTTTGGCTTTATCATTTCTTCTTGAATGAATTAAGAAAGTTCACCTCCTGGGACTTTCGCACACAAATTGAGGCATGTACTCCACAGCCCTGATATGCTGTTATATATGGTCTGCTAACATTTTCATATTTGTCAGTCTTAATTTCCAAAAATTGTTCAGGAAGGGTTCGTCTTCAGGGTTGTTATATTGTTTTTAAAATCTTTCTCAGTGTCTAGAATGTTGCTGGGCCATTTACTCAGTGCATATATTTTCAGTTTGGTTAATAAAACCTTTATTATAATTGAAAGATTTATCCATGTAATTACATAGAGATGTAATTTATTAATAGTCATTGTTCAAGAATTATATACAGTTGCATTCTTAAATAGTTTTATAGTTTATGTATGTAGTTAGTTATATAGTTTATGTAGAAACATCCTTCTTCTATACAAACTTCCCCTTTTGTTTTGTGTCAGGATACTGTACTAAGATACTTATAGTTTATTGTTTCTACTGTAGAATGGAAGGCTCCATTCTAAGGAGCCTCATGTTCTGAGCCTAGGTTCCAAAGTCTAAGGAGGTCACTAATGTTTCAGTTATAGAGCCAAAAATAGAGGCTGCAACACACCCAGGGGATTACCCCTCCACAGGCTATTTGGAGAGTAATGGAAAATTGAAAGAGGCTTGTGCTGGAGCCAAAACTGCTCCCACATTTGTAAAAGAGACTCTACTTCCCTGAGCCTTGGGAAGCCGTGGAGCTGTGTGGTTTCTAATGGATGTACTCTACAAATAGGGAACATCCTCTTACTTGCGCCTTTGCAACTGAGATTAAGTGATGCAACGTGATGTTCATGGCACCCAATGCTATGGGCACACTGACATGCACAGGCATGTCTTGAAAGGACAGGCATGGGACTAGGAAGTGTAAGCTTCTTGTGATGACAAAGAAAAAAAACAAACTATCATCATACCTATAGTAGAGAGAAAAAAACACAACTAGGTAGCTCAATAAATTACCCTGCTAGTTTTTGTCCCCACATTAACTAACTTCAAAGCTTCCCCTTCCTGGACTTGGTAAATGACAAACAAGCTCAGAAAATTACAATGCCTTTAGGAATGTTCTAGACCCTATGTTTCCATGTTTCTGTGTTTTAGGAAAATATGTAAAAGAAGGACTTAGTATGTACAGTACCCAGCACCTGGTGGGTATTAAAGAATTATAACAGCGACGGCATAGGCTGCAGACCCTGTGGCAGTGGGTTGCCATGGGCTACCGTATGTAGTCAGCAGCCAGCGTGAGCAGCCAGCAGCCGCAGTGAGCGGCTGTCCAGAAGCCGGCGACTAATCTGCCTCACCCAGGAAGAGCGTAATGATGGTGCCAACTTGAGCCAGTGAAGCAACGTCCTCCACAACTAGACTGAAGAAAGAAACGACAGCAACTTGTCTGTTCCCCTTCCCCAAATTCCCCAGCACTGTTCCCATCCCAATTTCCCAATAAAAATCTTTTTAAAAAAAAAGAATTATAACAATAATGTATTAATACATTGCTTTTACATCTCCAGAATTACTAATCAAAATAAATCTAAGAAACTATGATACATCTGTAAAATGGAAGTGTTTAGAAAGTGGCCCCAAACCACCCCAAATGTTTTCCTTTACTAAAACATCCCAGCCAAAATTATAAATGTCATCTACAGAAATACAGAACTACATCAGTTGGTGACTCTGTTTATAAAGTCACTTGCATGGAGGGCCAGCTGAGTGGCTCAGTTAGGTAAGAGCTCGTTCAAGAGTGCGAGCTCTGAGCAACAGTGGTTCAATTCTGGGCCCAAGCTGAGCTGCCGCTGAGTTGCCAAGAGGTGGAAGGATAGCTCAACTAAAAAAAAAATGTCACTTGCATGGAAAATATTGAAAGCCAGTACCTATGACACCCAACTGTCATGACGTCCAGCCCAAGTCAAAGAGACTTTGCTCATAGACTGCCCAAAGAGCAAGGAACGTCTGTGTTGTAAACTTATACAAGAAACATTATTGTGAAAAGGAAGTGTTGGTTGATGATAACCTTCAATATAAATAAGAGAAAACGTGTAGCAATAACATTCAGAACATAATTAAGGTGTAAACAAGCAAAAGGATAAAGAAACTTCATTTGTGCTCTACATGTCTATCTTTATTCCTCTTATAGCTTTTTCACTTGTTCCACCTTTATTCCAATTTTCATTTGGTGCCAGATTTGCCTCCATGCTTTATCCTCAGATCCTATTCCCCCTTTTTCCTTCTCCTTACTCTATTTAAAATAAACAATTGTTCTACTTCTTTCTTAAGTTTCTCTCTTTATTCTCATGTATATCAGCATTTCTTCTTGTAGACTGATTTGGCACCACAAGTTGCCAAATCAATGTGATATTTATGGATTGAAAAAAAAGAACCCACTAAAGTTAACAAGGCCTGTATTATTGTGAGGTAAGTCCAGGTGCTGCATAAATGCAGGCAGGGAGAAATGTATTACCCCAAGGATGAGTTAAGTGACTCTGACATTGAGGGTCCTTCTTTCCAATCCATATTTGGGGTTACACACCAGTGAAAGTAGGTAAAAAAAATGAATAATATCTGAAACAGTTGAGAGAAATGTAGGAAAGACTGGCTCCTTGTATTCTGTGAATGTTTAGTTCAATCTACCAAAGCAGTGAAAACTAGTAAGAGGTGCCACTCCATGGTTTTCAGCTAATGTCCTTATCCCCAAAGCCAACAGCAGGTTGTGTGAGTGGTGACTTCAGCAAGTGTGGTGATAATGTGCTCATGGTTTGCTGGCTACAAATAGTTTTGTCACTGTGGAGCAGTAGCTGGACAGGAGCCCAGGACCACCTCAGATCTCATTCTCCTCAGATATGGTTGAATAAGGACCCAAAACAAACTATACACTCATCATAGCAATTAAACTATTTCATAATCTCCTTCTAGCTTTGATGGTCAATCACAATTCTACTTATATCCCTATCATTTAAGATACTAACTACTAAATTTTTCTGGAATTGTCTATGCTACTTCCTTTCACTTGGTTCTTCTTCTTGCAGGGCGTGGGGATAGTGGATGAGAATTTTTCTCTATTGTCTTATAAACTATCTCTCCATCAAGACACAGCTTATTGTTGCTGAGGAGACACCCAGTTCATACAGTAAGACATTCACTCCTTGAACTAATTATCAGTTTGTCTCTGTCACATGCTCTCAGTCTCTCCTACTCAACTCTGCTCCAGACTGTAAAATCCTTGAGGGTAGAGAATATCTTATACTTTTAATTGGCCTGGTCCCTGATATTTGAAATCCTAGAATTAAAAGCATAAATAAATGAAATGAAAAATTAATGCAATCTTTTCTTCCTCTGAACACCCAAAGAACTCATGTATACCTCTCTTTTGTGGAACTTTTAGATTTTCAGGTTTTGTGCTATAGACATTTTTGCATACATTAAAACTCACAACTAAACTCTTGGTAACTTGTGAATAGATTTGAGCTTGGTTCTCCTGCAGGTCCAGCAGGTAAGCACAAGTCCTGGAATTGAGCAGGTGTTCAGTATATTTTGAAACATGAAGGGGCCAAACCTACCAATGTATGTTATCTGTGCAGATCATTCTCCATTGAGAAAAAAAATGTGTTTTTCAAGAAATGCAATCGCATTACTGATAGACATTTGTAATTTAACATATGTTAACCAACTGTAGTCTGAAAGATGTTTTATAGAGCACATACTTGGTCACTTGTTGAAGAAGAAAATTAATCATTGTTTTTATGTAATCAGTGCTTCTGAAGTACTTCAGGGTACTTAAAAGCAGTTGATTTTCTTAAGTAGATTAATTATTTATACTACAAATTTGCATAGTAAATTCTGCAGAGCATAAAGCTATACTTTATCACATCCCCTTAAAAATATCACAAATTTTATATTAGTAGAACTCAAATTAACAAGGTTTCTTTGTTTCCTCATGTTTTGTTAATATTAATAAAAACACCAACATGTCTTCTTGGCCTCACGTGGCTGATTCATCACTGAATGAGCTTTATTCCATGCTGCCATGCCTGCTTCAGCCTGAGAGGGGAGAACAGAACTTGCACACAGCAGCTCCACTTTTATCACGCAGCAGCCCCTTTCCTGTGGCTCCCAGGTCTTCCACTTCTGGTTTATCCACTACTCTCTCTTCCTGTAACTCCAAACTGAATTAGTCCATCTCTTTTTCCCTCCTAAACTCTCCACTCATTTTTCATTTCCATTTCTTTTTTAGCTCCTTCTCCATGGTCAGAATTCTGTCATGTTTGTTATCTGCTTACACTCAGAAAGAGGCGGCCCCTTCAATTGTAGCAGAGCCATCAAGATAGCTCTTGGCTCTGCAGCACTTTAGCCATTGATGGAAGGAGAGCAAAAAAGTTCTCTAGAGAAGCAGAGAATGTGGCGGGGAGTTAATTCATGACAATAGGTAGTTTTTGTTTTGTAAATACAGATATAAAATCATTAGTGTTATTTTCACTTTCCCATCATGTAATAAACATTGAGCACCTGTCCATTTTCTCTGCACCCAAATGAGTTATAAAATTCAGTAAGTCAAGGTCACCCTGTCTGGTAGGGAAGTTTGGTTTAAAGTGAGAGAAAGATCCTCCTCAGGGCTAATTATCATATAAGTAACAATTCCTCCAGCATGAACAAGCATCCACAGGAGTCAGAGGATGAAAAACAATAGCTATCAAAGAACATTTCACAAAGAAGTGACTTTTGAACTTTACCTGGATGGTTGAGTGAGCATTTGCCAAATAGATTAAGGGCAGTCTGCTCTAAAAAAAGGGGACAACCCTTGTAGAGGCTTGGAAGTGAGAGAATCGTATATATTGTGAAAGACCCACAGTAGACTATTATCTAGAGCAGTGGTTTCTCAACCTTTCACAGGGGTCGCCTAAGACCATCGGAAAACACATATTTTCGATGGTCTTAGGAACCGAGACACGGCTCCTCTATCTGTCTCCAGGCCCACATGCAGATACGCCCACATACGAGTACCCGGTGACTCCTGTGAAAGGGTCGTTTGACCCCCAAAGGGGTCGCGACCCACAGGTTGAGAACCGCTGATGAGGATAAGGTACTTGAGGGTAACAGGAAATGAGGCAAAAAAGAAAATTTTGTGTAAGATCATAGGGGCCATTCTAAGAGCTCTGTCATGTTGTATATATTGGGAAATCTTTAAAATATGAGGATTACACAACCCAACTTTTCAAAATGTAATAAATAAATACCGTACTTAAACCTGGGAATTTCTGGGAGTTCAAAAGTGATCTGGGGACATATACAGAAAGTGTATGGAGTACTTCATTACAAGTGTGTGTGTGTGTGTGTGTGTGTGTGTGTGTGTGTGTGNGAGAGAGAGAGAGAGAGAGAGAGAGAGAGAGAGAGAGAGAGAGAGAATGTGGGGGAGAGTGTTGATAAGGACTACTTTGGGACAGGGCTTACCCCATGAAGTGCCTGAACTCGCACAATAAGCCTGACACAATGGCCACTCTTTAGTTGAGAAGATAGAGGAATCTGAGTGCAACATCAGCTTCCTAGCTCATACTAGAATTCATCTATTGCAGGCAACTAGATAAAGGTCAAGTTCCTAATAGGAGATTGAGCTGCACATAGTAACTCTCTAACACACTGTGTCCTTGGGATCCATCTAAGAGAACAGTGCCCACAGGGGACAGAATCAGTTTTCCCTTCTCTGTTGCAAACCACTGTAGAGAGTGGTGTTTACAAGGGGGAATCAGGGTTGCTGCCTGTAGAGAAAGTCTATGTCCAGCAGAGCAGCAGGAATAACAATGGCACCCTAACAACCAGGACAGAGCAGCATCATGGCCCTACCACCCCTAGAAAAAAAGCAGCAGTAGGTGGGGGCTGAGCAAGTAAAAGATACTAGAAAGACCTTCTAGGGATCCCAGAGTCTTGGGGGAGCTAGACTCACGGGGAGGGGTGGGGGGAGCTGGGCATTTTGCATCAGTGGATGAGTGTAATGTGCTAAGGGCATTCGGGGATAGATGGATATTATTACAATAGTATCCATGGAGAGGAAAGTCATAAGGGATATTTAGTCTACAGAAAGAACATTTAGCTGATAAAACAGGAAAGGAATTATAAACACAAATTGGTTGTGAGGCTATTGGAACACTCTAAGTAAGGAATGATGAGGGCAGCTATGAGCTGATGATAGGGCTGTGGGAATATAATTAAGGACAGTATGAGGTAGAAATACAATTTTTTAGTCAGCTGAAAGAATTGTTGATGACTGACTGGTAGCATTTTCTATCCTAAGGCTAGCAGTGTAAAGTGCAATGATCAGAAGTGTGTGACGGTGACCCCTGGTGCCCATTTAACACTGCTTACAATAAGCTAGCTAGGATGCGGGGGATGGGGGGCAAGTTTCTCCCTATAGAAAAGGCTGCTCCAAAGCTCAGTATCCCACAGAAACAGTAGCATCTTTCCTGAAGAAGTGGGCTACAGTTTCCCATGAGCACCAAGGTGACCAAGCACTGGGGAGCTGGTTCCCCAGACCACACCTGTAAACATCTGTCATTCCAACAGACTGTTTGGCACCAAGATCTCAGTTTATCCCCCAGTGACAAAGCTGCATTCATACTTGCTCCATAACAAAGGATAATGAGACTGGGGAAGGACAGAAATACAACCTGTGCTAGCAAAGCATCCTGGGATACTAGGAAGATGGCCAGGAGCTTGGGTATTGAGGTGTACCTTCTCTTATCTTGCTACTTCATGGCTTAATCAGTTTCTCTCATCCACCAAGTATATCCTTAATCCATTGCTTTTAAATTTGTTTCAGACCCTGGAATATGACAGCTGATGACAGGTCCATTAAGGAGAGATCCACCTAGCATGACCCAAGATAGAGTCTTATGAATACTTCAACCACATCCTGGAATTAAAAATTGTACTAAGGGCATACAACATGATTATGACTGGTTAGACCAGACACACACACACACACACACACACACACACACACACACACACACACACACACACACAAATCCACCCACAAATTAATTGACTAATAAACTGACGATGATATAGAACAAAGGTTCTAAGAGCTCCCACAGCAATCAGGATGATGAAATACACAATATTCATTAATGTGCCCAAAGTCTTCAGTATCTATGTCTACACAGAAGACCATTTCCTCTTCAATTAGTAATGTCCATATGTTTTATGGACAATGTAGAGTCAGATATCAAGCAAATAGATTGGCTGATTCAGGTAGTGGTATTTCTAGAAGGAATTAAAATTAACAGAGTACTAACTGCTTGCCATGTCCTTATTATATTTTCATATATATCTTTGATTTATAAAATTAAACCAGCTAAACTCTGCTTCTGGAAGTAACACAGATATCTTTGCCCAAATTCTGCCTCATCTTGGCCCAAAAGAAGTCATAATACAGAAAGAGAGAGCATATATTGAGCCACTTCAAATGACAGTGATGACCAACTCACTGCTGTTGTCACCCCAATAAACTTGAATTAAAAAAAAATGCAACATCTATGAAGCACAGTAAAGCTAAGTGCAATAAAAAGAAAAGAAAAAAAAGAAAATTGCCCCTATGATTCTACAAATTTAGTTGATCTGGATTTTAATAATTTATCTAATTTCAAGCTGTGTGCCCTTCACAATTTTGTTTGTTTTTGGCTAGTTATGCCTCAATTTTTGCAATATACATAGTTGAAAGCAACTCACAGATAATTTTTTGGGGGGGATAAACTTGTGACTTTAGTCTGTGCTTTAAAGCAATGTAACTATGATAGCTACTTTAATAGATCAAAAAGCACTGCACCAAACACATTTACTCAAATCTCATTGTGAAGTGAAGGACATTCCAGAAGGACAGCTTGGTTCTGGGATCTATGGGACTCTGCTTCCACATACACCAATTTGCCATAAAACCAACTCGCAAACATCTATCTCAAGTGAGTCAGATGAGAATAGGAAAACCAACGATGCTTTAATACTCACCAAGACTGTTTCAATTGACTGTGCACAGTTTGTCTTGCAGGGTGAATGCTGGCATCCTTTGTCTACTCATAGTATCAAAACCAAGATTTGTTTTCATTTGGACTCAAGGAAAATGTGACTTTTTATTGACAACAAACACATTGTTTTCTTTTCTTCCCTGCTTTCATCCCACCTCATCGTGTGTGTGTGTGTGTGTGTGTGTGTGTGT
>NW_017732495.1:156995-208389 GCF_001890085.2 Hipposideros armiger | reverse complement strand
TCTCTCTCTCTCTCTCTCTCTCTCTCTCTCTCTCCCCCTCCTTCCCCTCCCTCCCTCCCTTCCTTCCTTCCTTCCTTCCTTCTCTTTCTTCTTTCTTTCTCTCCAGCCCTACTCTCTAATTCCAAAATCTTCCCAATTCTGAAAGCTGAAAGGTTTTTTTTCATGGCAAAACCAGAATTAAAGATTCTTATGATCTTGCTTCACCCCACTGTTATGAGAATTCATGCATATTCCGGAGTGGGGGGGAATGAAAAAGAAGCATGTGTTTGACCTGTCCCAGACCCCACTGAAAGTATTCATTTTGTTATATGCAGTACTGCCCTACACTCATGGGGACTCCTGGAAATTTTCCACACACGACCTCCCCTTGGATGCATAGGAACAGTTGGGGTGGCAATTCTAGTGAGAAAAGGGATGTCCAGGTCTGGACCTGAAACCAGACTCGCATGGGTTGTGCTTCTCTCCTTTGGGGTGCTGTGGAGTCCACCAGGTGCCCACAATGCCCATGTATGTCACAATGATTCACTCCATTAGACAAGATGCTTGTCTGCAGGTCTTTCCTAGATAATCCCATCTTTGTTCCTGGAGTTTGCTGAGATGGCTGATGGTCAAATGACCTTAACCTTCCTAAATGTTCCTGGTTTAGTTCAGGGTACCTCTTAATCTGAATATTTTGTGAGGCATTAGCAAACATATTTTCTTTTAAAAAGCACCCTGGCCTTTTTCGGTACAGCACGCTTTCCTGACAGCAAATCTCTTAATTTTAGCACCTTTTGAAAACTGTATAAGCTGAGAATTTCCAAAATCATGACATCTTACTTCCTTTTATCTCTTCAATTTATCTCTCTTCTTGTATTTTACTATAAATAACAAGAAAAAAAAGCAGGCTACATCTTTAACATTTTATTCGGAAATCTCGTTGGTGAATGAGCCAACTTTATTATTTACAAAACCTGCTTTCCACGTAACTATAGGACAATTCTGCTAAAGTTTCTGCCACCATATATCAAGGATCCCCTATTCTTCAGTTTCTAGTGAAAGTTCCTCATTTCTTTTAGAGCTTTTTACCAGTAGTGTCTTTCTTTCACTTCCATATTTCTATAGTAGTTATGTTCACAATTATGTAAGTATTCTTAAAGGCCATTTATGTTTTCTCTACCATGTTTTTTACTTCTCAGTCCTCACTAGCCAAGTCATCAACATCTATATTCCTACTAATAGCCTGTTTAAGACAATCTAGGCTTTTTCTAACAAGCTTCTCAAAATTCTTCCAGCCTCTGCCCGCTGCGCAATTCCAAAGCCACTTCCACATTTCAGGTATTTGCCACAGAGGCATCCCACTTCCAGATACCAAAATATGTATTTGTTTCTATTGCTGCTGTATTAAATGACCACAAACTTAGTGGCTTAAAACACATCTGTTAGGGTACAGCTCTGTAGGTAAGAAGACTGACATGGGTTTCTCTGGGCTAAAACCAAGCCTGTGCCCCTTTCTGGAAGCTTTAGGGGAGAATCTATTTCTTCTCCTTTTCCAGCTCCCAGAGGCCACCCATATTCTAAGAGAACTGAGTGAGACAGCATTCCTCTTTAGTGATTACTTACTAAAAAAACAAACAAAAAAACCCAAAATTCCTTTCTCCTTTACCTGTCACTATCTCTGCCTTATGCCTTCTCTTGAATGAGTAGGAAAGCAGATGCATCAAGCATAGCAACGAACAGACCATGTGCCCCACTCCCAGCTCTGGCTGTAGAGTCATTGGCTGGGCCAAATCCGGTGGGAGGGACAAGCTTGGAATACGAATGCTTTATAACTTTCTGTTCAAAGTGGACTGAGTTTTTTTTTGTTTGCTGTGTTTTATTTTGTTTTAATTCTCACTGATCCAATACTTTATAGTGTGCAGAAAAGGCCTGGGGACTGTCTGAAATATTATTGAGATCCAAGGAAGGACAGAGATTATATAAAAGAAGTGGTTGGAAAATAAAGCTTTTATCTGATTTCACCCTATGAAGTCCATGCATTCAATACAGTTAAGTTCTCACTTAATGTCATAGATGGCTTTAAGTGAAACAACGTATTGGGCTGTCGGAAAAGTCATGATGCATTTTTGCAATGAAAAACATAGAAAAAATATGTCATGACTTTTCTGACAACCCAATACAACAAAACCAATTACAAGGTGTGATCAAACAATACAGTGAGTGTTTAAATTTAAAAAAATTATTACAGTAAAAGACACGTTGCCATTAATCCCTCTCAAAATACTCCCCCTTGCTTGGAACACACTAGTCCTATCATTCTTGCCACTTTCTGAAGCAGTTCTGGAAGTCCTCTTTTGTGTTGTCTTTAGTTGTGCTGTTGTGGCTGCCTCGATGTCCTGAATCATTCTGAATTTGGGGAAGAGCCAGAAGTCGCATGATGCCAATTCGGTGAATAAGGTGGATGAGGACACACTGTAATGTTTTCATTTGACAGAAATTGCCATACTAGAAGTGATGTGTGACAAAGAGCCTTTCCGTTGGATCACAAAATACAGTGAATGCTGCTGCCAAGTGCCATCCAATGGAAAGGCAGGGATCTTCAATATGGGAAGTAGCACATCAAATCTCAGTAACAGTGTGTGACAAGTTTCAATTTGTTCATTGCAGTCAGGTGTGAGCTACGGTTGAGAGAACGTGTGTTTTAAAGTGTGTTGTAAATCATCCTCTATCATGACAATGCTCTATGTCACACATTGTTTCTGGTACAGCAATTTCTGTCAAATAAAAACATTATGTTGTGTCCTCATCCACCTTATTCACTGGATCTGATACCGTGCAACTTCTGGCTCTTCCCCAAAGTCAAAAAGATTCAGGACCATCGAGGCAGCCATAACAGTGCAACTAAAGACACTCACGAAAGAGGACTTTCAGAGCTGCTTCAGAAAGTGGCAAGAATGATGGGATAAGTGTGTTCGAAGTGTAGGGGAGTATTTTGAGGACAGATTAATGACAATGTGTCTTTTACTTAATATTTTTTATTTAAACATTCACCATATTATTTGATCACATCTTGTACATACCATAGCCTAATTGATATAAATAAGAGTTAAGTTCCTAGGGCATTTCATCAATGAAATTATAATGGAATGACAATGAACCAAGTGGAGTTATTTGAGGACCTGTTGTACCTCAGTTATGATGATCTTTGAATCTTTTCCTCCTTAGTGATTACTCAGTCATTTTTGGGGGTGTGGAGAAAATGGGAATCTGTTTCTATATCTGTGTTAAAAACTTCTATTTAAGAAGACAATGGAGTATCATTATTGAATATTTTCTCCACGATTCCCATGAACTTCAAGGAAAGAAACAGGCTGAATTGGAAATTGGAAAAGTCTTTCTCTGAGTTCTATGTCAAAGGAACACTGGTTCCTTCCTTTGACTAATATTCAGGAGGAAGATGGAGAGTTTCTATAAGCAGATTATATGTGTTACAATTAGCACATAAAAACATTACAAAATGAGACAGAGGGTGGTGTGGTGCAAAACATCTTTGGTTTAAATTTCTTGAAAAAGAAAAAAGAAATAAGATGATTGCATTTTGGCATAACAATGGAATACTGAGTAAAACATAAAACATTATATTTTATAGGGTTTGATTTAGAAGAAATCATTGTGCTATATTACATTTTGCTTAATCTGAATGCAACTTAATTTAGATTTTTTTCCTGAATGTATACTGATTTCTTTATAATGAACAAGAAATATAAGAACCATGCAAAATGATTTTCATATAAGACAATGTCTTTCTACCAAGAAACTCATCTCAGCTTTAAATATATTTATGGGTATAAAAAGATTCCCCTTTATGTCTCTGAGCTTCAGGATGTATTCTAAATTGCTATATATGAACGAGTTCATTTCAACAATGCATTCCCATTATGTTCAGGCAAATAGCCAAATGATGATAGAAGGGCAGCACTGAAAGCTGGGTCTGAGCTCTGTGGAGATATATCTGTGTAGTGTTAGCTTACTTTCCCTTAGAGGCCTCTTTAAAGAAACACATCCCCTCTTAGGAAAGCTCCCTGCCAGGGAGCTCAGAGTACACGCCGCAATGGAGAAAGGCTGGGAGCCCCATTCCACCAAGGAGAACGTGGTAGGAGGCTGACTGCAGAAGAGGCTGGTGGACTTCTCTGCCTTCCTACCCAGAAAGTAGTGCTGCTTGTGAAGGTTGCCTGTGACATAATTTATTTCCCTATTCTTGGCAAATCACTTATGGGAGGGAGTAGGGATTTCTCAATATATCCCCAGAGCCTCAGTAGTTTACACCAGGATCTGGTCATTGTGGGATACATAGGAAAAGAAGCCCAGAATGATAAAAATGTAGGATCGCATGACTGATACCTCACTTAATACCTGTGAGTCTCAGTTTGCCCACAGTTATGATTTTCCAAGTCGATTTCAGCTCTAACACTTAAATTGCTTAATGAGAATGGTTAAAAGGAATACAAACAAAACATTGAAATAACACATGCTTATGTAGGAAATAATACTTTCCAAAGAACATACTGTATGGAGTTTGGAAGACATTTTATGAAGGAAGAGAATTTAAACTGTACCTATGATTTTACACACTGTATAAAATTAATCAGTAATCATAGTAAATCCTATGTAAAAATTTATATTATAGATATAATGTAATTGTAGTGCCTGTCAACCAGTGAACAATCATATGGTATAGCAACTTATACATAATAGTTTATAAATTATCACATACAGCTTTTTATATAATTGATATTATAAGTATATAATTACATATATGTATGATGAAATACTATAGTTACAGTTTGTGTATTGTTTGAAGTCTCAACTCTTTCAAATCTGGGGTTATAAATACATACATTAAACAAAATATATGCTCTACTAATACCTACATAAATAGCCATCCTTTGGGAAGGAAAAGATGTTTCATGAGAACATCAAACAAAAAGTAATGAGTGATAGGGTGACCGGTTAGCTCAGTTGGTTAGAGTGTGGTGCTGATAACACCAAGGTTGTCAGTTCAATCCCTGCATGGGCCACTGTGAGCTATACCCTCCTTAAAAGAGTCAACTATGCCATTGTAGCATGAAAGCAATGTGTACCCAATGACCACGGCTGTTCCCCAATTAAAAATAAAAAATAAAAAATAAATAAAAGTATGGTTTAATAAAGAAATTTAAGGAAAATGGAAGAACTGTTGCATTAAGAGTAACATGAAAAAATGTTATATCTAAAAAAAAAGTAATGAGTGATGATACAAATTTGGCAATAAATTTAAAATATTCCAAAATGAATTCTAGGCAACATTTGCAAATAGGGTACTTAGAGAACCTGCCTTTGCCTTTTCCTCAACTGCATTGCCTTTTCCTCAAAACACAGCTTAATCCTGCCTAGGCAAAAAAGAAACTAAACTAGTGAGCATTTCCAGAAAGTAGATATGTAGTAAGTCCAACTGAAGAACAGACAGGTAACAAGCAGGCATTGTCAGGGGCAGAGCAGCAGTCAGTGTAGTGCTGATTGTTTGCCTGATAAGAAATGCAGAGATGGGACTAAGAGCTTAGAGCAGTACATACTGACATTTAGTTCTGCTATACTAGAGCAAATATCCACGTGTACTGGTGGTCTGTGGTTTGATCTGCCCATTAGCTCTGTCCCGATCCCTCTTCTCTTTTTCCCTCAATGTCTTACAATCTGTTTCATGGTCACACTTGTGCCGCTGCAGAGATTGGCAGGCACACTGCCCATAGTGAGCAGCTCCTTGCCAACACATCATGCCCATTTTGCTCAATATGTGGTTATTATGGACTTGAGTATAATCGCTAATGTATAAGCTGCTTTCATTTCTATTGTTATTTCTCCTCTTTGGTCTGAATCATCACTTCAGTTCTCTGACGTGGGTCTTCTTTTCTCATTACTTTAATTCCATACTACTGATACCATCAAATGCCTTCTGACTCTATAAGGCACTTCATCTCCCCAAGCCCATACTAATCATTTGAAAAATACCAATAATTCGATCCATCTCCAAAATTCCCGCTGCCTATAAGACTTGCTATAGCACAAACCTAAGAGAGGTAGGAGTGGGGAGGGGAGGACAACACTCTTGAGAGTGGTCACCACCACCATAGGATAGCTTAAACCAAAAATGAGGAAGGGGTAGTGTCAGATATGAAAGTAAAATCCCAAGAGGAAACAGGTTATTTCAAGACAGAAGAGGTTTGAGCCCAACAATTATAGTCTAAGGGAAAATGGATGATATTTTGCTATTGTTGTAAGCTTTCAATGATGATAAGCAGAATTGTCAAGAGCCGTTTAGGATCTTCTGATTAAGAGGCTGGGGTCTCTGAAATCAAAATTACCTTGGAGAGGGGTTGCTTGACTGAAAGTGAATTGAGAAATGATGCTCCAAAGGGGAATTGAAGGTTAGGCGATGGAAGCGTTGTAAAAAGTGTATTCTTTTCAGCTGGGTTTCAGACATCACACAGCTGCCTTCTGAACAAAATTAGATCAATAAGCTTCAAAATTTCTTGAGTCCAGACAAGCCTTAATTTGTTTTTAATTCTACAAGATCTCAAGGGGCTATGTCTGAATAGCAGAAAGTTATGATAGCAGCAAAGGGCCAGTTGGGGTTGACTAAGAAGAGAGATGAAGGAATGAAGCAAGTGCAAAAAACACAAAACAAAACAAACAAACAAACAAACAAAAACAGTTTCGGAAAAAGTTGCAAGGATGCCACTCTTCTGAAGAGCCCCTCCTGGAAGGCATTTGCTGATGTCAAAGGGCTTTAGCACGAGTCCAGCATCTGGAATTTATTCCATAAACATTTTCTAAGTGAGTGAAACGATTCACAATGCACCCTGTACTGCCCCCTTTCCTTGCCTTCTTTTTGTGCATGTATATATATGGGCTCAGGTGTGATACTACACTTGTGTGTGAATATACATTTATTTTAAATTATATATATATATATATATATATATATATATACACAATTTATATATGTCTTAATATTATAACAACTTCATTGCAGCATGTTTTAAATGGCTGGGCTAGATAGTGATATGTATTACATATTTATACACATTTGTTTTTTAACATGACTGGTTTGGGTATGTTTTCTATATGGTTTATTTCTGGGCCCAGTTTAACAGCTTACTATGCACCACTATTCCTGAGGACCCTTGGCTTCTGAACCCAGAATAACATGGGCTCAAAGAGAACTAGCATTCCTGCTGGGGGAAAAGTGCTCAATCATGAGTCTGAAGGTCTATTTCCCTCAGCTGGGTGAACTTGAACAGGATACCTAAATTCTCTGAGCCCAGATTTTGGTATCTATAAATTGAGGGGAGCTAAGCAAGTCTAGTGGTTTCCAAATCTTAATTTCTGAAGTCCTAAGTCTCCTCAGAGGTAATTTAGGTACCATCTCAGGGACCAGGGGGAGGCTCAGGTTACCTCCAATTCTAGGAGAGCAGCTATGGTCTGTCCTATATGTTGGGACTCTGCACAGGCTGTCACGGGTAAAAAAAAAAAAAAAAGAAGTTTATTGCTAAAAAGGAATTTATAATAATCCAGACCTGTAAATTCTATAAGGTACTACCATACCTCATCTCCTGTAAATCAAAAGATCCCCTGGCCACTTCCATTTGGGGGGATCCTAGTGGGAGACTAAATGCTGACACAGGTCACACAAATGATGAGCTTTATAAGGGATGTGATAGACATCTTTTAGTGTTTCTGATTGCCTATGTATGAACTTATTTGGAGACAACCTCTCAATTTGAGGTCCTTGTTAAATATGAAACCTAGGCAGAATGTTTTTCCCTCCCACCCTTAGGATAATACCTGTTTCCTGCCAGCTTCCCAACCCTATGTATCCATCAGCCTTAGATAACCCTTGCTTCTAGAATTGGAATGTTCCAATACAATCATTCCACAGAAAAGCTCCTTTATCAAGGACCCAGAGAACTCCTAAGTGTCCTTTATCTGTGTCAATTACATCTTTCTAGCTATAACCTTATTAAACATGTTAACAGGGTTACTTTATTTCAACACATCATTTCAACATATCAGAATATTTGATTAGTCCAAATCCAATAAAGCAAAGAAATTTGAATAGTTCTCTGAGTATGCAATAATGGGAGCTGACAACTATTGCACTCTACATTTCATCAACGCTGCTTATTTCCTGAAAGGTAAAAATACAGCAAAATATTTTATTTTTAAACCATCGAAGCACTAAAGGAACAATAAACATGAGTATGAATCATAGATAATGAAAACAGGCCCATTTTTTAAACATAAAAATGAAATCTAATTTTTAAAACAGTGTTTGCCTCCCATGGATAGTATAATACAAAGTTGTTTATTTTACACATGTTCCATGGCGTGCATTAAACTTGCCTTTTGATAGCTCTGTAAAATAAATGCTGCCACTGCATCTAACCAGGTACCCAAAGAACTCGAATAATGAGGGGCCTGTAAGTGGTGAGAGTGTTGCTTGAATGAATCGGATTCACCAGGTACAATAGTTTATGAGAAACACAGCCCCTAACACAATACACAAGGAAACAGGGACATGAGAGGTACTTGTGTCTTCTTGGTGCAAGGATGGTTGAAAGCAACGAAGCATTGTTCAGAGGGTTCTGATTCCTATTTGTTCCCATTCTAAGATACCTAGGATGGGGTCACTGAAACTTTCTAATTCCATCGGTTTAGTAGCCCACGAATCAAGCTAAGCTGTGGGTGCGCAGGACAGCAATCCAACCTGTGTGATTCCGCTAGAGAAACTCGCCCCAGCGACATGCTCGGCCTGCTGGTTTGGCATTTGTGGATTTAACCCTGATGGTGTTGAGGCTTCTCAAGAGCACTGATGGCCCACACTATGTAGTAATTTATCATTTGGTTGAGGAATAAATTTGGCTCTTTTGTTTCCAAGCTTCATATGCAAGAGGGAGTCACTTAGCAAATGAGTGGGCCCAGGTGACCTCCCAATACTGCACCTCAGGCTGGCTCTTTTTGTTCTACACTTTTGCTACCCTGGGAATAACTTCTTGGTGGTAGAATTAATATTCTTTTTGAAAAGAAAATCTGCTAGTTCAGTGATGAAAATGAAAGGAACTTCACGTAAGTCAAAGGCAGGATTCTTAGCCAGAAAATATAAAGTTTTGAAGAACGAACAATTGTATTAGAAAAGGCAACAGTGGTTTCCAGAAGTTGCTGGGGTGTGGGGTGGGGCAGAAGGAAAGGGATGAACAGGTGGCACCCAGGGCACTTTTAGAGCAATGAAGATATTCTATATGATACAGTAATGGCGGCTATATGACATTACCTATTTGCCAAAAGCCATAGAACCATAATACACAAAAAATGGACTCTAATGTAAACTACAGACTTAGTTAATAATGACGTATAAGTACCAGTTGGTCAACTGTAACAAATGTACCACACCAATGCAAGATGTCAATAGGAAAACTCTGTGTGCAGGGGGAGGGGGAGTGCATACCAGTAGGAACTCTACTTTCTGCTTAATTTTTCTATAAACCTATAATGGCCCTAAAACTACAGTGTGGTGATTTTAAAAATTATATTAGAAGGTGGCTCAGATCTATACAACAGGAACAATTGTATAAACACTGTAGAAACAGAAAAAAAATGATCCATGAACCCATTTCAGCGAGTGCTACACCCTGTGCAAAATCTGTTTAGCAAATGAGAAGATGCTCAACAAAATTGAATAGATATCTGGTTATGTTACAAAAAGAAAACTTTTAACTGAATAGTTATATTAGAAGAAGTCAAAAGCCCGTGCAAATATTTCTATGAAGCACCCAGTGAGACCACTGGACCGAACTTTTCCACGAGTAAATTTCAGGAACTATTTTCAGAAGTGTTCCATGTCATAAAACTAATAGGAGAGGGCCACTGAGCTGCAAAAACATGCCTTCAGAGTTGTAGAGAGGGAATGGTCATATACTACAGAAAGATGCCATTTGCAAATGTGCATATCTAAGAAGGAAGAAGTTTTGGAGTCGAAAGATTCTGAGTACAGACCATCTCCTCTGATATCTTGCAGATATGGCATTTCACAGTTATCTCCATTCTTGTCCACATGGCAGCATATTTTATCATCACTGTAGCGGTTTTGCTGAGTTAGGTTATTAGCAGAAGATTATAATGTAATATAGGATAGGGCTTATTTTAGTGGGTGTCGTTAACAGCTATATCATAAAAATGACTTAAGCTCATATATCTAGAATTGTTAAGGGTCTGAAGAGTTGCAATTTTCAGCTATAGCTAACTGTTTTGTGGAGAAGGGGAATGAAATGTTCCTTGAAATTAATCAGTTGGGGATTCTTGGAGGCCTTGGGGACGGTCCCCTTGTGAATGAGAAGATCTGCTTTAATTTAAAGGAATTGACAACATTCAGTGTCCCAGAAGAAGAAAAGTGAAAGTTCTATTTATTTCAGAATAAATGTTTGAATGATCAAGCTAACCGTACAGCAGAAACAGTGTAAGTGGAAGGCAAATTAACAAAAACAAAGGAAATATATAATAGCAACTCAGGCTAATATCTTCTTTTCTACAGAGATGAGATCAAAGCAAGGTTCCAGAGAGGCAGGGTAGCTTATAAATATAACAGCAGTATAGCAAATCTGAAAACAACAACAACAACAACATGTTTCTAGCTCAACAGATAATTAACCAGGCACTTTGCAATTCCTAGTAACTTGTATTTTTCAGTCTTACAGATAGATCTTCTTTGAGCTATATAGGTTATTGAGAAAAGTCAACTATATTACATAGTTATAATATTATAGGCGCCACTTTGAAAAGCACCACATAAAATAAACATTGCCTTGAAAACTGGGAGGTTGCTAGGATATTATGTCAAGTGCAGTCCTCTCCAGTTATATCTGATTTTTCCATTTTATAACTTCCTCAATCATTAGGGCTTAACCCTTACAGGAATTTACAGGAGGATGGAGGATAGCTTACATACCTCTGCAAATATAAATTTTCCAGGGGTTCCATTTGATCCTTAGAAGGCCTTAGGCATTAGTGTTAAGAATTTTGGATAGGGTCAGCTGTTCTGGAAAAGAGCAACACTTGGGTTCTTGACCATATAGGGGTTTGTACGGAACCGAAGATGGAACTAGGCTGGGTCCATGTGGACATTTTCAGCTTCCTCTTCTATTTCTACAGAATGAATCAAGGGGAAAAATGCCTAGTGGCAAGCCAAATCAAATTATTTGAGTTATTTTAAGAAGAAGCAATTCATCGCATTGGTTGCCAAACTTAAAATGCCTGGATAGCCTGTTCAAAGAGCCAGCAGCAGGCAGAAGAGAGAGACTGTGCCAGAGATTCATGCCAAGAAGCACTGAGAGAGCTCGGGCAGCACCCCCCCCTCCCCTGTAAATTAGCATTTCAATGGTCCTACTCACCAGGGGAGCTGAGAAAGCTAGGGAGATTTCTCAGCTACTTCTGTTTCCACAGTGGGTTCCTAAGATCTTTCTTTCCACTCCTATCACTCTCTAGAGGTATATCCCTGATTCACTGATATAAATAGAAATAGAAAACACAGAGAATAATTCATTGTGAAGTTTGGAGTTTTCTGCCCCTCAATACTAATAGCTACTGTGTGTACTGCACTTGAAAGACTACGAAGCATTATTGCACTCATCATCTTGCTAAACCTCAAGGCGCCCTGTAAGATGGTATGGCTTCTCTGGTTTATAGAAGAGGAACTGAGGCTCAGGGTAATTATTACTGGCCAATGTACTGACATAAGTGCCAGAGCAAGAACTTGGAAATCCAAGTCAAGTGTGTTGAAAGCGAAACCGGAGGTCCATTCCTAATTCATGCGGAAAGATGCTATTAGTTACAGCAGCAATAAACTGAGCACCTAGTAAGTATTTGGCCCTATGCTAAGTATTCTGCCTGCTTGACTCTCTGAATCTTGATTAAAACAAAACAGTAAAAGACAAAAAAAAACTTCACATCAATGCAAGGCACAAAGTTGATAGTGATGATGTCAGAATGATTTTCCAGGAGAGAGGAAGTCTGCTCAGAACAGTGAAAACAGACTTTTTAAAAGAAAAAATAAATAAATTTTTTTCCAACTATAAATGAAGATGCTGCTGCCAAGGGGTGCTGGCCAAAAGCAGCCTCTCATTGGATTAATTCCATGTTCATGGTCATGGCTATTGAACTGTTGAGATTCTTATTTGATAAATTGCTCATTGCTAATAGAGTCACTTTAAGTTCTGGAATCCAAAGAGTATCTTCATCAACCAAATGAGACAGTAAATGAAAGGGTATTTTATTTACATGTTTTCCTCTTACTTCAATAACCACAAATATGTCTGGACTGAGTCATTTCTAGTCAGCGCCATTATTTTTTAGGAGGAAATTTACTAATGCCTAACATTAAAAAAAAAAGTGCACTTGATACAGAGACACAAGGTCACTTTATTTAAAATCCATTTAGCCTTAACGTTAATATGAGCCTCTTTCAGCCAGTTATTGCTCAGATTTATAGGAAAAGCAGCCTCTCCAGCCAGAAAGTTTCCCTGTTTCCAAGCTTGTATGAGGCAAGAAAGTGTCAACTGCTGCGAAGGAAGATAGATTTTGATTGATGAGCAACTCAAATACTATGAGACATTGGACCTTAGATAGTGCTGTACCTCATTTCCTGGCACACATTTCGGAAAGGGAAGAGGAAATAAGTCTTGCTTTAAAACCAGGGCCTTTTCCTTGATGCAGGTCCCAGCTGATGAGCACAGACCTCTGTTTCACGCATGCCACTTAGCCTTCCACTTCCGGCTGTGCTTTAGTAAACAGGTAAGCACCATTTTATCAGCCCATTTTCATATGCCCACCCTTGAATAATCTATAATTTATGGAATATCCATGCCTAATATAGTCACAGTTGCATGTCCTATCTCTTTGTTCATAAGTTTCCAGTTTTCTCTGAATACATTTTAGTAAATGGGCATTTGAAAACATTTAACCTTTGGAGTAGAGTGGATCCGGTACAGTTCTCCCGGATCATGAGTTTCTAAGAAATTACATATTGTAACATTTTCCCTTTTTTCTGATGTCCTCTCTCTCTCTCTCCCTCACCCCCTCCCCTTCTCTTTCTGTTCTGCATTAGTGTGTAGACACAGGAGAGCACGTGGCCAAAGAACAAAAAGGAGGACTTAACTAGTGAGAAAATCTCTTAAGATGAGCAGAATAAGAATTCTCAAAATAAGAGCAGAACAAAACCTGCTAGCTCTCCTCCTCGCTGCCTTTCTCATCCGCGCATTGATCTCACTGTGTACTCACTCTCCCTGGGGAGGATACCGGGGCTCCATAAAAAGTGTTGGACATGAATCCCGCTTTCAAGCTGTCCTCCTTCTGGTAAGGGCACCACCACAAGCACGTGACAATAACCTAAGACAGCATGTTTCCAATGCTAGAGAAGAGGTGCAGAACGCTTTAAGAGGAGGTGGCTTCTGCAACTTGAGAGGAAGCAGGAAAGGTTTCCTGAAAGAATTTGTAATTGGGTTGAGCCGTAAAAGATGGCAGAGTTGTTCTTTCCTCCTGAGATGCCATTCCACCTCTATTTTCACCTTTCAAAATCCGTCCTATCCCTTCAAGGTTCAGTTTGGGATCGAGCCTATTTGTAAAGCCATTCCTGATGCCACACCATAGCCTGTTCATATTTTCTTTCCAGTTTTTGAACCAGGAGTCACTTTGCACTTCTCTTATAGCTTCTGACACATTCTTTCCGGTACTACGCTCGTCTGTGTATACAGTTGGCTCTACTGGATAGCTAGGTCTTCCCAGCTTTCCTTTGAACACCTAGCCCGGTATGTATCATAGGTCCCAAGTGGATCTCTCTGACAAACAAATAAATGACTTCATTTCCCTTTCCCCTCATTATGTCCACTGACCTGTAGCATCACTCGCCTGCCCTTTTACAAAGGATTAATACAAGCGATTGTTGCCCCATTTTTCCTAATATGGAGGGAAACATTAAGAAGCTTCAACTTATACACACAATGAAAGTTGGAAGCAGCATGAGGTTGTATTTGCATGGTGGTTTCTTATGAGAATATATGTAACTCAGGAGGAAAACCCAGTCTACAAACCCTGATTTATTATTACACTACTTTTATGAGTGATCAAGCTGAAAGCTAGACTTGGCTTTCATGATGGAGTCTAGTTCTGTTATGTTACAGACCCTGAGTTTAACTGTGAATTGCTATTTTCCTCTGAAACATACTGTCCCAATTTCTGCCTCAGGGAAAACTCTTGGCCCATATGAAGCATTTTAAAGGTAATATAAAGGCTCTCAAGTGGGCATAAGTGAATGAGTACACTTGCTGACATGCTCCGAATTAAATATATTTGCAGTTAGTTCACTAAAGATAAGAAAATAAACCAGTAAGATCAATTTAATTTTCAACTTCTTCAGGCCTACACCAAGTGTTGGAATTTAACATTCTCAGTTTCTTTAATCTGAAGTCCTGAGCTAGCCGTACAACAAACAAATCCTTTGACAAAGAATTGTTAGAACATGAAAACAAATTTTTCATCAATTATAATTATTAGCAAAATTTCACTTTCTCCTTCAGAAAGAGCATAATTTAACATAAGGTTTTGGTTCTATAAATCAATAATGTGAAGCAGAGATCAGGGATTCATTTATTTTTCATTTAGTCCAAATCATCCATCCATCTTTTTTTTTCCTAGTGGAGCATATTTTATTTCCAGTTTGAAAATAATTCTTAATCGCTTTAAGAAACATCAACCAGTTGCCTAGGAGTTTTGACAGTTGGGATAAACTTTACACATACTAAATAATACCAAGGGCATCATTTTACTGGTTAAAAAATGTTAAAAACAATCTCTAAACTGTAGGATTACAGACAATTTAAAAATTAAGTTAGCTTCATTTTCTAACACATTATCTGTCATCATTTAAAGTCCATCTCCGCAAATTATATATTGCTACAAATACACAATGAAAAATTGCCATCGTGTTAATATGTTTAGTCGGGTGACAGCTAAAGTTCTAAAGGGTCCCATTAAAGTTATAATCTGGGTGAATTGAGGAAGAAGGGAAAGTTCCTTCTTTAGCCCATTTATTTATGAGCCAACTTCTACTCATGCTAATGATTTCTTCCATCTTCCTGTGGAAATTCTGTAGAGGTTCTAGATCTTTATATAAGGCGGTTTGCTTTAGCTTGGACTTCATCAGTAAGCATTGCCCATTCCCAGGGCCTAGGAATCACACCATTGATCTCAGATGTGCATCATCCATCCATCTTGGTGTGAGTCACTGCTGCGTATTCTCTTAGTGATCTGGAAAACTATTATGTAACATGCCCCATCCTTTCAGCCTCAGCTCTCGCTAGAACCATCATCATTACCATCTGTTCCATACTGGCTGTCACCAACTTCACACAGGTTATGACAATGTCTCAATTTGAACAGTGTGTTCTCGCTTCCTCTTCTGGGGGTTCTCTGACACTGGTGTCTGGGACATTTGCAGAAACACATTTGATACACATATATAACCTTGAATTTCAAGGGAGCTAATGACCATGAAGCTACTCTGAACAAAGCTACTCTGAGGCTCAAGCATCAGTCGTCTGCAATGTGGCCTACTTGATAATGCAGTATCATATAGTCTTTCTCTCCTTTTCTGCTCTTCCTCTCAATTCATTTACTCCACTCTTGCTCTCTAGAATTACTTTCCAAATAAACTACCTGCATACAAGTCTTCATCTCAAGCTAGGCTTTCAGTGGGACCAAGGATAAAATGGTTGATACCAAGACTGGATATAGAAAGATGTGATGATGGGATATTAGAACTGGATCACTTACCAGTCAAACAGCAATAAGGACCCATTGTTCATGGTAAGTGGGGTGGTGAGTAAACAGGTGCAGTCCCTACAGAACCCCTTAAGGTCACTGCTTGCTTGGTGCCAAACTCCAGGGAAAAGACTCCTGGATTCACATGACACATTGAAAGGAAACACCTAACCCTGACTGGACTGAATACTATCTGATGACCAGAAGACCAAGATTTCCTGAAATTGAAGCAGATGACACCTGATGAGATAGTTTTTCTAAGACATTCAGACCAGGCCAGTTAGAAGGTCCAAAATTCACAGAAGCCTTTCTTTCACCTATAATATTGATTGACTGAATTCTCATCCAATTCATAGTCTGAATTTTCAACCTATAGGCCCTATTATTGATAAGATATTTTATGTTCCAGTTTTTTTTCAATAACACTGCTTAATTGCTTCATGTTTTATCCTGCATTGTGTCTTCCCAAAGCACTTGTCTACTTCTTTCAGTTCTGAATGTACCTTCTCATTATTCAGTATTCTAAGATAAAGACTTTAGGTGGGAAATGCCTGAGAGATCTCCCTCTTACCCCTTCTTGTGACTCAGATGTGACCACAATAGGTTTCCAATCTGTATACTTTCCCACTCACATTGGACGTGACGCCCAGGAGAGGTCCTTCCTGGCACGGAAGAACAAAAGGCCACTAAATCTGCAAAACCCTGCCTCTTGACCAGTGAGGCTTTTGGAGAAAGATCTTCATCAAAAAGAAGAAATGTGAAAATTAATAAACAGAAACCTCATTTAAAATGGAGGCTAGAAGAGAGAGCTCTCACTAATGTGTCACTCAACGCACACTACTGATTCCAACAGGAAAAGATGTTCCTGGTATCTCTGACAGGAAGTGATACTTCTTGACTACCTTACAGGAGGAAGAACAGATTCCTCCTTGCCCAGTAACAGCTCAGCCGATGGGAGACTGCCATAGCTCAGCCAATGAAAAGTCACTATACTTCGAACTTTCAGTTTCCTCCAGTGGACTCTTTATTTACAACAGCTTCTCTAAAGTCCATAAAAGAGTGTTCCTCTCCTTTGTTTCTCTGGAGTTGCACATGGTTTGCCATTAGACCACGTGTCCTGAATGGCAACTATTTTGTTGTTCTTGAATAAGTTCTTTTTGCTAGAGAAATACCTGGCTATCTATTTGTTTGAGGTCAATATACTGAACAACAGACACAACACTTGGTGTGTCTCACTGGATTTTGAAGGTCCTTTATGCAGCTTCTGGCATGTTAGTCAGCCTCATAGCGAATTGTCCTCCTACTCCCTAGCCTCTAGCTATATAGCATTCCTGGTCAAAATTCTACATCGTCTGATTTTTCCTAAAGCTACAGTGACTTCCTCATTTGCTAAAATATGAAATGGTGTTCAGTCTTGGCTTCCTCAATCTCTATGAAATATTGGTCCCACGGATGGTCCAATTCTTCCTCTTTTTTGCTACTGTCCTCTGAAAATCAGTGCTCTCTTCTGTTTCTCCCTTTCTCTGACCAACCCTTCTCCATCTACGGTTCCTCTTTTTTGATCTAATGTACATAGAGGCTTAGTCCTCAGCCCAACTCTGTTTTCTAACTGTACTTTCCTTCCTAAGTAATTTTATTCAAAGTGAACTGTATAACAGTGCTTGGCATCATTTCTCATTACTTTCTTTTTTATGTAAATGACTCCTAAATCATATCCCAGCCAAAACTTTTTCCAAGGCAAGTCATAAAGTTCCATCTACCAGAAGAATGGCTCTATTTGTTTGTGCAATTGATACCTCAAATTCTAAATGTCAGAAATATAATACATCATCCTTCCTTCTGAATTTGCTCTCTATAATGGGTTTTAAACTTCACTCAATAATACTTTCTATTAATGTGCTTTTACACCTTTAATTCTACCAATTTGCATTATAACCCTAGTTCAGTTCTTACTTCTTATAGGATCTATAGCAATAGTCTTTAAAAAAAATTAAATGTATTGGGGTGACAATGGTTAGTAAAATTACATAGGTTTCAAGTGTACAATTCAATAATACTTCATCCATATATCACATTGTGTGTTCACCACCCAGAGTCAGTTCTCCTTCCATCACCATATATTTGACTCCCTTTACCCTTTTCTACCACCCCCCTCCCCCCTTACCCTCTGGTAACCACTAAACTGTTGTCTGTGTCTATGAATTTTTGTTTCTTTATTTGTTTGTCTCATTTCTTTGTTGCTTCCAGTTTTATATCCCACATAAGTGAAGTTCTATGGCTCTCAACTTTTTCTGTCTGACTTATTTTGCTTAGCATAATAATCTCAAGATCCATCCATAGTGTTGAAAATGGCAGTATTTCATCTTTTCTTATGGGAGAGTAGTATTCCATTGTGTATATATGTCAGATGTGGCTTTTAACTGATTACAAGATTAATTTTCTTAAGGTACTACTACCACTCTCTCTCTTCTAATAATCAGTATTTCCCAGTTCTCAGGTTCAAGCTCCTTGGTGTAGCCCCTGCCAGTCTTTATAGACCTATTTCCACCAATTTCCCTTTACAAAATCTACTTCAATACAAACTTGGGATGAGTGTTCAAACAGAAACTACAGAGCATAAAAGCCAAGCAAATCTGTGTTCAAATCAAAGGTCTTCTACTAAATGACTGGGAGATCCTGGGCTCTTACCCTATGGCTATGATGTTGTTTTTCTCATTTGAAAATATAATTAATACCTTCTATAAAGCCTTGTTGAGAAAATTAAATTAACATATATTATACAAAGCACTGAGCACAGTGTCTAATATCTTGTAGGAGAGCAATAAACACTGTTTTACTCATCTCTTCTCCCTTTTTATATATGTCCCAAGATGTCCAGAAGCAGAACAATTCACAAAACGTCAACTTGCCCAATGGCCAGTATGCCAAATTGAATTGATTTTTTTGGCAAACTGGTTTCAGGACATAGACATATATCCAAGTCTACTGTCTCTGTGCTTTGCTAAGATTGTTTTATCTGCATATCCTTGTCTAGGGAGACTCTCTGGCCCTTTCCACCTAGAAGTCTTCCCTCTTACATTTGAACTTCTGCAGTGGCTCGTCTATGTTATACCTCTGTGTCTAATCAATGCGGCCCCTAAAATGAAGAATGGCATATTCTTGGGTAACCTACTTAACTTAACCTTCGAGTGGCAGTTGTATTACCAAGCAGCCTCAGAGACACCTTGTTCCAAATCCAGGGCTGGTTGTAAATTGTGAGCAATGACCTCATGCCAGAATGCACCAAACAGCCCAGAATGCTTTGCTTCATTCTAATCGCCGAATAACTCTCAGATGCAAGGGTACAATCACAAGGTCTGGAAAAGACTCCTTTTATTTCTCTTTCTCTCAGAGGAATGAAATGTAAAATAAATAAAATAAAATTCTATTTGCATCTTGTCATTTATTTTGACTCCCTTTCTTTGTCAACCATCAGTTCTCATTTTCTAATTACTTTTAAAACATTAATAAGCATCCTCTCCTTGCATTTCTCCCATTATAACTATTATTACAGTTGTCTTAGTGCCACTATTAAAGAAAGAATATCCTTATGATTAGAGATATCATGTTTTCATACTTTGTCTGCAGCAGCAAAATCTATCTAATACGGTTCTTTGAATGTAATAGGTTCTAAATAAATATTTTTGGAATGAACAGTTGTTCATTATATTGTGTTTGATATGGCAGGGTATTGTAAAGAAATACAAACAAGATCTCAATCTACAAGGAATACACCTATTAGGTAGAGACATAAGTTACTTACAAATAAACTTAACAACTACGTGAGGTCATGCATGATTACCAGTACAAAAAGGAGGTACTGTGGGAAACATCAGCTCTCAGCTAAGAGCACTTTCAATCAACACGCTGCCTTCTATCTAAAGTACTTATTCTGGACACTTTGCAATTGTTAGGAAGGTGCAATGATATAGTGGAAAAAGATTTCTCTAAAATTTGACAGATGTGGATTGTAATATTTTCTGGTGCCACTTAATGCTGAGTATCGCTATTTTCCAATCTAAAAGAGAAACAGTAATTCATTCTTCACTACGATGTTTTCAAGAAAGTGTTAGAGACAATATATCTAAAGTGTTTTACATTTATTAATAATTTAACAACCTTAGGTGTTCCATTGCTTTAGTCAAATAAGTGCATTTGGTCTCACCCCAGCATAAAAATGTTCTTATCCTGGGGGATCAGGTCTGCCCAGTGCTGAAGGAATCAGTTCTATCCTCTTCTGTAGGTTTATTCTATGTTTTTCTCAGACAAGAATCTAAGTAAGACTCAGGTTCTTATTAGGCTGGGAAGTGCTGACTGCAGCCAAGGTCAAGGTGTGTTAATTTGGTTCCAGCACTGACATTCCCTTGTTGCTCAGTGCAGACCGTCTTAGGAGAAAAACTGTGAAGAAAGTATGGTGTGTGGGGAGCTAAAGAGCTCCAACCTCTCAGAAAGGGGGACCACCAAGAAGACCAGGAGAAGGGCAAGCCCATGTACAGCTACTAAAAGTGTGTTTCATGATACCCGCATTAGAGTAGAAGTAGATTATGAGAACTTTCTGTAAATGGAGAAAAGGCCCAAGAAACATGACATCAGCAGAGATAAGATGAGGGATCTAACAATATAGAAATTTCACTTGTTCTATCAAAAATGAAAGTAGCTGCAGGGTTTTACATAAATTTCTCATTTAATCTTTACATTGAGATAAAGTTTATAATTCCCATTTTACAGAAGAGGAAACAGAGAAAGGTAAAGTAAATATCGAAGTTACAGAGTTGATAAACAGTGAACTGTGATTCAAACTCTAGGAATCAGTAAAAACAGTTTTTGGTAGAAGATACTCATTCGAGTAGAAGAGAACATATTTATATAAGGACTCTCAAGTACATAGATTTTAGTTTGAAAACAAAGTTAATAAACACAAACAAAAACACTAAGAAACTAAAATTTTACTTTTTGAAAATGTTTTTCCATTGGGAATCATCGCTAAGAGTAAGAAATTAACCTTTCAGTTGTATTTTCTTTGTGAATTTTCATGTAAAGGAAAATGAACAAAGACCCACATTTTGAGAGGCACTGCTGCAATCCAAAGCAGCCATGCAAACAGTACTGGATAAATGCGAGCATGAAATTTAAGAGAGCTAAGCAAGCAAATACGTGCTTTATAAATACTTTCTGCAGTTGATGAGAATTATGTGAAGTACTTTTATAGATTGAATGTATCTGTCCCTCCAAAATGAATATGTTGAAATCCTACCCTCAATACGGTAGTATTTGGAAATGGGACCTTTGGGAGGTAATCAGGTCATAAGAGTGGAGCCTTTCTGAATAGGATAAGTGCCCTTATAAAAAAAGACCTCAGAGAACTCCCTCACCCCTTCTTGCTATGTGAGGACACAGAGAGGATACAGCCCTCTATGAAATGTTAAGCAGGACTTACTAGACAGCAAATCTATGGGCACCTTGATCTTGGATTTACCAACATCCAGAAATGTGAGAAATAAATTCCTGTTGTTTATAAACAACTCAGTCTATGATATTCTGTTATACCGTGTTTCCCTGAAAATAAGACCTAACCAGTTTTATTTATAATAACCCTAGCATGATTTTTCAGGATGCTCATAACATAAGCCCCACCCCAATCTTAAGCCCCAGTTAAGATCATCAGCCAGACATGACTATTTGAATAAATGGAGATTTTTGTACATGAATAAAGGAATAAATGTAGATTGTTGGAGCAAAAATTAATATAAGATCTGATCTTTTTGGGGGGAAACACGGTAGTAGCCCAATTGGATTAAGACAAGTGCCCTCTTGAGGGAAATAATATTTGCAATCAATAATTATAACTAGAAATATATGGATCATCTCCTGTCTGGGGTTTGCTAAAGGAGCAGTTCATCATAGTATATATCCTACTATCCAATTTATTACAACAAAGGCAAACCACCAAAAATATATCTCTTCCATTTCTTATCAAACTTCTACCCATTCTTTAAAAATTATCTCAAGTCCCAATATTTTCATGAGTAATATCTGATTTCCCTTGCTAGAACTTAATTTCTCTTTTCTTTGAACCCCTATAGTGCTGAATGTCTTCATGATTCTTGGCACTTATTATGACAGGAAGACAATGCTTTAAAATATTCTTCAATGCAATTGCTTTAAGTCTGTATTTTACCCTAAAGGCCTTCTGCAATTAAAACTAGACTGGGAGACTGAGATCTATTGCCCCAGGGAAGAAAAGAACTCAATGAGAACAAAGAGTTGATTTCTAGGCTTTTGAACTCCAAAGCAGATTTTTAAACATTTATAGTTACAGTCCTGAAAGTCACTTTTAAATGCAAGGGGCTGGGCAAGAGAGTAAAAAGTTTTGGGAATTTTAAAAACTTTGCTTGGAAACCAAGAGAACCAAGAGCCAGGCTCTGAAGGAAGAGGTCATAAAGTATAAGTCCAAAAAAAGTTCTGAGAGAGAGGACTAATGATGTTGTAATGTTGTAAAAAGGGGAAGAAATGTTGACTATGAAAAGAATAGGAAGGCTGAGTACAGGGAACAGGAACGCGGTGGACAACAAAACCCCATTTGGGAAGGCTTTCCAGGATTAGCCCAAGAAACTGAAAGCCTCATCGCGGTGGGTGGTTACTTTCCAACATGGCACTATAAACAGAGTAATGACTGAGAGTGGGAAATGACTGAGTATGTATGGACACAGCTTCACAAAGTTCCTGCAACTTACTTGGGTTGCCATGGTTCCCTCAAAGGGGCACAGAAGTGTCTGACAATGAACTGGAAGGCCCAGAGCCTAAGGACCTCATGACAGGAGACTCTGGATAATCAAATGTGGTTGCCAAGGCAGAGTGATGGAACCCCCGGGGACAGGTTGCATCTCAGCGGAGGCCAGTGAGGATAGAAGACACAGCCTTACCACAGGATGGTAGACACATTAATATCTGTCTTCTCTGAATTTAAACTAATCCCTGAGGAAAAACAGCAGAAGGAAAAGGGGAAAGCAGAGAGCTCCTAACTCCCTTTTTTATGCTTTTCGCATTTTAAAACATTTTTTTTAAGCATTTAGAAATGGGGGCACATTAAATAAGCAAATACTGATTACACTCTGAAACAGTCAGGATAATCCTATGTACTTTGGCTCAGTAACTGATTCAAGAATAAGCATAAAGCTCAGGCCTAAGCCAAGAGTGCATGCCATTCTCCTAGCCAAAGTGATTGGTTCAGGAATGACCATGTGACCTAAACTAGTCCAATCAGGGCATTTGTGTATGTGTGAATGAGGAGAGCTGTAGTCTTGGTTGTTGCTGGCAGATACAGAGGAGGCAGGCTTAGGATACAACCAACTTCATAGAAGCAGAGGTAGAAAGAGCAAGAAAACAAGACAAAAACAAATAAAAGAATGGATGAAAGAGAGGAAGGGAGGAAGGAAGAAAAGAAGGAAGGGAAGGAGGGAGATGGGGGAAGGAAGAGGGGGGGAAGGGATGGAATTCTTGATGACATTATTAAGCCATTAAATTAATCTTTACCCTCTGGATTAATTAGTAATAAATTCCCTCTATTTGTTATTCAGGTTCCATAAGGTATTTCTGATACTTTTAAATGAAAGAATCTTAATTTATATTGATACTGATCAAATGTGGCTTGGCTATATTCTTGCCAACATATTATAGAAATTCCTCGTGCAAAACACTGTATACCTGAAGTGAGCCCACCAAAGAGAGCTGTTACACATGCTACAGAAAACCTTACCACTGCCATTCTTTCAGTTAGCATTTTAGTTCATATATGGTACATCCAATTATAGAACTTTGGAAAACAGAAAATTTGGAACAGGACAAAATAAATCATCCATGATCTTACTACCCTAGAGCAACTTCTGGGTACATTTTAGTTTCTTTATTTTGATTCTTGGTTTCTATTCAGGACTATTTATTATAGCATATTTTATTTTGTATCATCATTTTTATCCTGGTTTATTCATTAAACATGTAATTTCAAAAATAAATTTCACATCCCTAAAGCCTGGGCCTGCTAAGGGAAAGATATACGTACTTAAAAAGCTGACCCAAACTTTTTTTTATTTTATTTTATTGGGGAACAGCCATGGTCATTGGTTACACATTGCTTTCATGCTACAATGGCATAGGTGACTCTTTTAGGGAGGGCGCAGCTCACAGTGGCCCATGCGGGGATCGAACCAGCAACCTTGGTGTTACCAGCACCACACTCTAACCACCTGAGCTAACTGGTCACCCCTAAATTCAACATTTGACCTCCTAGTGATCCCTTAGGAATGTGCTGAGATAGCTACAGTGGTTTGCAGTTGGTAAACTGGCGAGCATTGGCCTTTGTGGAGGTGGAAGTCAAGGGGAGTTTGGTCGTCTGACTGTGAGTACTTCTGTGTTTTTTACCCAGCAAAGCCATCTTTGTGCAGTAAGTGGGATCTTTTGGCCACATTAAATAACTCATATTCTTTGCTGGCATCTACTGGCTTCTTCCCCTGAGTCTACTGAGACAAGCCTACAGTAATGATGATAATAATAGCAGCTAACATCTAACACTTACTCCATGCCAGGTACTGTTTAAGCAATTGACATATAATAAGTCCTAATTTTCATGGTCATTATACAAAGGAGTTACTGTCAGTTCTATCACTTCCATTTTATATATAAGGAAACTGAGACATAGGGAGGTTAAGCAACTTGCTCAAGTACATAGCCAAGGGCTTTTGCTTTTACCACTGTGCTAACACACTTTACTTGTTATATACTGCATAACTACTTGAACAATTTCCACATTATTACAAACACTTAATACATATTACTTTTAAGGCCAAACAAATATTGCATCCTTTATATAACCCATCCTCCTTTATGTAATATTTATATTAGCTCAGTTTTTAACTTCATAAATAATGTGGTAAATATATTTGCAGAGAAAGATTTTTCTGTATTTGCAATTTTTTTAAGGAAGCTTGTTCAGAAGTAGAATTATGAAGTCTACTGTTATGACTATTCCAAGGTTCTTGAGATGAACCGCAAATTATTTCCCAAAGGTGTTGTATCCATTCATTTTCCCAACAGTAAAGTAGGAGACAGTCCTCTTTCACCAAACTCGCACTATCACTAGGTCTTAACAGTATTCTTTCGTCAATCTGTTACAAATGATAAATAACATATGATCGTTCTTTTTCTGATTTGTTTTTATAAGTAAATATTTTATAATAATTAAGAAATGTAGATAAAATAAATGATTAGGCTGATAAAGTTAACATATTCAAATTCAAACCTATATTTAAAACATTAGTTTGTATTACTGAAACAATGCAATAGTTATGCTTAAAAAGAATCCACATACTGCACAACTACACCCATACTAACTCTTTCATCAGTATAACACCAAGGAAGTAGCTAAGGAGCAATTATTATTCACGAGCCACTGAAATAAAATGACCTGCCAAGGCCACATGTAAATAGAATAATTTCTAAAATGCTTGCTTTACATCTCACATTTAAAAGAAACGATGAAGATTATACACGGGGGTGGGGGAAGAAGAAAGAAATATGTATCACATTTTAATGTTAAAGCATGAAACGTCTCTAAAAAATAAAAAAACACTAATTCTTTCAATTGAGTCATTGATGTTTACTTTAACTTTTAAATGCCCTTTCCAGTTGATGACCTAAACTAGAGCCTTGAGAGGCTATAAATAGTTCCATCCATTTTGCACCATGCTCCCACCTCCACCCTTTTAGTGTTTTATCACCTCCCTGAGGAATGTTCTTGGGCCAGATGGCCTTCAGCCCAATTTCCTGTAAATATTCATTTTTAATGATAATAATTAAAAACACTAATTTCCTCTCACCCAAAGCTATTTCAACAGAGACCTCTCGGGGCTGCACAAATACTAATTAAGCCTCAGAAATGAGACTTTCTTTTCTAGTCTTACAGAATGTCTAAGGATTTGTCCCCAAAGCTATATTCTAAACAGAAGCAATGACATTAGCAGCAGAGGCAAGAGTTTCAGCCTCTTCCTTTCATCAGGACACCAGGATGAACTTGCATTGTTTGATTCCAGTTTGGACCATGCCACCAGGAGGGAGCATTATGTCTCCTCTTCAGGCTGGAGATCACATGTTGTAGGGCAATATGAGATTGCCTAGTCTCTTTCCTTTAACCCCAGGAAAAGCATTCATCCAATGGCTTAGAGCAGTGTTTTTTGTTTTTCTTCAAACTGAAGGACTAACCCGTTAAATAAGGGTTTTTAATCTAGGGTCCTTAAGCCTCCTGAGGGTCTGGGGATACAATTCAGTGTGTCTACGAGCTTGAGTAGGAAAAAACAGGCATGTTTATTTTCACTAACCTTGATTGAAATGTATTATTTCCTTTAATTACTAATACCACAGCAGTATTAATAGTACCTATGACTTTGTCACCAACAGAAATGACAGATATTTTTATATCACATTAGGTTATGTAGGTATCTTGAAATATTGTTTATATGCCTTACTACACTTTGAGATTATGGCTGCTTTTTAAGGTTTTAATTAAAAATACATATATTGCTATATCACACATATGAAGATATTTTAATAACTGTATTCTAAATTATGAAAACATAATTATAGAAGAATGTACATTATTCTCAAATACACATGAACATTTTCCAGAATAGACCATATGTTAAGCCAGAAAACAAATCTCAATAAATTTAAAAGGATTATAGTCCTATGAAGTATCTTTTGCAACAGCAATGAAATAAAGCTAGAAATCAAAAACAGAAGGAAAATTTTTAAATTCACTATTGAAAAAATTAAACAGCACAGTCTTAACTAACCAAAAGGTCAAAGAATAAATCATAAACAAAATTGGAAAACGGAGACAAATGAAAACAAAATACAATATTGCAAAAATATGGGATGCAGCAAAAGCAGTGCTCAGAGGGAAATTTATAGCTGTACATGTAAATACCTACATTAACAAAGAGAAACATCTCGAATCAATATCCTAACTTCACACCTTGAGGAACTAGAAAAAAAAAGCAAATTAAAGTCAAAGCTAGCAGAGGAAGGAAATCATAAAGAGTGAAGATAAATGAAACAAGGAATAGCAAATAGAAAAAATCAATAAAACCAGAAGTTTATTATTTAAAAAGTTCAACAAAATTGATAAACTTTTAGCTAGGCTGACTAATAAAAGAGGAGAGAGATGCACAAAATTAAATTCAGAAATGAAAGTAGAGACATTACTACTGAACTTACAGAAATAAAAAGGATTATAATAGAATACTATAAACAATTGTACACAGCAAATTAGATAAACTAGATTGTACACAACAAATTTGTACATAAACTAGATAATAAAGATAAATACAGAATATTAGCAATTTTTAGAAATATACTCATTGTCAAACTGATTTGAGAAGAAATAGAAAATCTGAATATTACTTTAACAAGTAAAAATATTTAATTAATATTCAACATCCGAACAAAGAGAAGTTTAGGACCAGGGCTCACTGGTGATTTCTATGAAATGTATAAGGGAGAATTAACAATATTTCTCAAACCATTCCAAAATAATAGGACAGGGAGGAACACTTCCTAACTTACTCCATGAGGCCAGCATTACCCTGATACCAAAGCCAGACAAAGATACTACAAGACAAGAATACTACAGGCCAATATTCTTTATGAATAATAAATAAATTTCACCTACTAAACTTGCCCAACACAGAACATCAGATGTATTTTTATACACCAGCAATGAATAATCCAAAATGGAAATTAAGAAAATCTATTTATAATAACATCCAAAAGAATAAAATACCTAGGAATAACTTTGACCAAAGAAGCGAAAGACTTCCATACTGAAAACTACAAGATACTATTAAAGGAAAATTTAAAAGACCTAAATAAATGGAAAGATAGACTATATTTGTGGATCGGAAGATAACACTAATATGGCAGTATTACCCAAAGTGATCTACAGATTCAAAGCAATTCTATCAAAATTCCATCAAACTTTTTCACAGAAATAGAAACTCTGACTCTTAAATTCAAATGGAAATGTAAGACAAAAATCTTAAAACTGGTTAAGGACTCAAAACAATCCTGAAAATAAAGAATAAATTTGAAGGACTTACTCCTGATTTCAAAATTTATTATAAAGTTACAGTAATCAAAAGTGTGGTACTGTCATAAGGATAGATATATAGACCAATGCACATGTTCAAACAGAATTGAGAGCCTAGAAATAAACCCATATTGCTATGGCCAATTGATATTCAACAAGGCTGCCAAGACCATTGAGTGGGGGAAAGATTAGTCTTCTCAACAAATGGTGCTGGGACAAGTGTATATCCACATTCAAAAGAATGAAGTTTGACTTCCACTTAATACTTATTTAAAAAATTAACTAGAAGTTGGTCTGAGGCCTAGATAAAAAGCTAAAACCATAGAATTCTTAGAAAAAAAATATACGAGTATATCTTAATAACCTTGGTTTGGCAATAAAGTCACCAAAAATACAGACATCAAAAGCACATGCAACAAAAGAAAAATATAAATAAATTGGACTTCATCAATTTAAACACTTTGTACATCAAAGGACATTATCAAGGAAGTAAAAAGACAACCTACAGATTGGATGAAAATATTTGCAAATAGCATACCTGACAAAGGTTTAATCTTCAGAATATAAAAAGCAGGTATACTCAATAATAAAAAGATGAACAACACCATTAAAATTTTAACAGAACTTAAATAGAAATTTCTCCAAAGAAGTTATACGAATGGCTGACAAGCACATGAAAAGATGCTAAACATCATTAGTTATTAGGGAAATGCAAATCAAAATGCAATGAGATACCACTTTACACTCACAATGGGTTGCAATAAAAAAATAAGAAAAGAAAAATAAAACATATAAAAAGTATTAGGAAGAATGTGAAGAAATTAGAACTCATATATTATTGGTGGGAATGTAAAATGGTTGACTCACTGTGGAAAACAGTTTGGTGAATCTTCAAAAGCTTAGAATTATCATATGTACCAATAATTCTCCTAGATATATACTCAAAATAATTGAAAATAGGTATTCAAACAAATATATGCACGTTTGTAGCAGCACCATTTATAATAACTAAAAGGTATAAACAACCAAAATGTTCGTCAATGGATGAACAGATAAACAAATTGTGGTATATACACAGAATAGAATATTATTCAGCCATAAAAAAGAATGAAGTACTGATACATGGTACGACTTGGATAAATCTCAAAAACAGTATGCTAAGTAAAAGAAACCAGACTCAAAAGGTCTTACATCATATAATATCATTTGTATGAAATATGCAGAATAGGTAAATCTATAGTGAGGGAAGAAGGAAATGAAGAGCCACGGCTTTTAGGTTGGCTCTTCACCCTATACTCTCTTGGTGTTTTGTATTCTCCAGGATTCTGTCTGTGGGCATCTTGTGAATATTCTTCCAGTAACAGCCCCCACTCATTTTTTTTTCAATTAAATGTATTGGAGTGACAATGGTTAGCAAAATTACATACTGTGTTTCCCCATGTATTAGACTCTCCCATGTATACGGCGCACCTTAACTTTGGGGCCCAAAATTTGAAAAAAAAAAATTACATAAAGTTATTGAACTCAAGTTTTATTCATCATAAAATTCATACAACTCCTCATCACTGTCAAAACTCCCAACCATTATCTTGTCCTCATCTGTGTCTGAAGATGAATCACTGTCTTCATATATTGCCTCATCCTCGGCTCCATCTACGGCATTTGAAATCTACAACCACTGTATAAGAAGCACCCAGTTTTTAGACCCCAAATTTTTTGAAAAAGGGTGCACCTTATACATGGGGAAATATGGTAGGTTTCAGGTGTACCATTCTAAAATACATCATCTATATATCACATTGTGTGCTCATGCCCTGACTCTTAAAGCTTAGAATACCACCTATTGGCTGATGATTCTGAGCTCTCCATCTATAGGAGCACCAGTTACTATGCAACACTAGACAAGAGATATAACATTTTGGAAATTCTTTTTTTTTTTACATTGGAAAATGAAGAAAAAGATAATATCTAGCTCAGAATCAACAACTGATATAGCAGGGGTGCCAAAAAAATGTATACAAGAGGACACTTTGGTCAACATTGCTCAAACAGTAGTTTGCCATAATCAGAAGTGTCTGGACACTGATGGTAACCACTTTGAGCACCTCTTGCAATTGCAGAAGTCAAACGTGAATTGTATTCATTTTGTTATCGGTATATATTAAGTATTACAATGTTCATAGTTTTTTTTCCTTTCTTAAAATGTGTATTCATTTTTTTGGCACCCTCTGTATTTCCAGTTACTAATAGACATTTCTATCATGATATTCTGGAGGCAGTTCAAATTAATGTTTTTCCTAAATCTGTTCTTCTGTCTGAATTCCCATATTAGTAAATGACAATATCACCTACTCAACTTGCTCAAGCACTAGAAACTCATTACCATTTTTATTTCACTCTTCTTTCAACCCTCCATTGTCAAATTGTTCTTCTAGTCTTACTGGTTAACTAAAATTTGTGAAATAATACTGCTCCTCGCAATTCCCTTTGTCACTGCTGCTGTTCAGGCCTTTATTCCTTAGATCACTGAACCAAAATGTTGCCTGTTCTGGCAGTGAGCCTCTGCTTATACTAAAATGTAGTTTTCCTAAGAATTTTATATTCATTCCTCACACTTTATCAGTCTTCACATCTTCTCTGGATTATCCAATTATGTTTCATAGTCTCAACTCCTATTTATTCTTTGATGGCTCCTAAATTAATATATTTATTCTTGAAATTCAGATTTCAAAAATTTCAGACTACTACATCAACACCCTTTCAAACATCTCTAACTGTGTCTCTGATGTCTACATGGGGATGTCCAAACAATCTTTCTCCCTAATCCTGCCTTTTATCTGTGTGATCTGAGTTGGTGGCACATCATCTACCCTCACATTCAAGCATAAAATCTGCAGTGGAGGTAGATTTATCATGATGCTAAATTGGGAGGGGACCTGGCAATTTTTTATTTTATAATTTTACATTATTTTCCATGAAGAGGGACCCCCAAATTGTATATGCTTCACACCCTTAAAAATCGGGATCCATCTCTGCCTGCAAGGAATCCCTTACATTTCCCTTTCTCTTAAATTTTACCTCCAGGAAAACACTGAATTGTCATTTAATTACACAATAGTGTTTAGATCCCTTTCAGACCTTTTCATATTTACATCTAATGTAGTAGTTTAAGCCTTCATCATTACCTGGAAGACTGAAATAGCTTCCTAATGGTGTCCTCAACATCAATTTATGTCCATAACAAATTCATCATTCACACAACCTGCAATTATTGATTTAAAATAATAGTTTAAAAAACCCCACAAATATCACCTTGTGAATTCCCTGCTTAATCCTCATCTACAGTTTTAAGACAAATCCAGGTTCTTCAGTGTCACATTTTAGGGCTTTCATTAAATAGACTCATTTTATTTATCATTATTTTTCATTATTGCCATTCTTCCTCATTTATCACAGTCCTGTTTTTATTCTAGCAATACTAATCCACTTGGATGTACCCTAACAGATCAACCTATTCTTTCTGTCATGAGTTGGTTCAGATTTTCTCCTCTAATTGAGATTGCCTATATCTTCCACCCAATTGAATGAGTCTTGTTCTGCTGCCATAACAAAAAACCCCAGTGGCTTAAACAACAGCAATTTATTTTCTCACAATTCTGGAAGCTTGAAGTCCCAGATCAAAGTACTAGCCAATTCAGTGCCTGGTGAGGGCTCTCTTCCTGGCTTGTAGTTAGTGGCTTTCTTACTATGTCTTCACATTGGTGCATGCATGTGGAGATTATGAGAGAGTAGGTTCTCTGGGGTCTCTTACAAAGACACTAATCCTATTAGATCAGGGCCCCAATCCTTATGACCTCATTTAACCTTAATTATGTCCTTACATAATTTTTAGCATTTCCACTTGATTATTTCCTATAATTTCCTTCTCTGCTGAAATTACTTATTTGATTATGGATGGTATGTACATTTCAACTAGAGTTCTTAATATACTTATCTGCTAATAACTGAATAAGTCACTTAAAATTCCCCAGGCTTCAACATTCTCACCATCAGAAGACAAGGATATCTTGCCCTACTTACTACAAATTATAACACTTTCTTTTAAATGCCAAAATGAGATCATTTCTGTTGAATAGAAAAAATTGCAAGTGCCAATTATCTAATTGATTAAATGTAACTTTATTAACAAAAGCCAACAATAAAGAAATTTGAAGAGAATATTTTAGAGTATAATAATTTGACATAAAAAATATAAAAATGGAAAATTTTTTATTGCATAGAAAGATCTAGAATTGTGGTGCTCAGCTTACTCTAATACTTTGAGAAAGTAAAAATATTTTGTCCTATTTTAGACATTGATAAAAAAAGTTTTAAGTACATGTGTTAAAAGATTACACATGTGGACACAGAAATAGCTAATATTTATTGAGCATTATGTCACTTATTGCTCTAATTGTTTTACATATATTAATTCATTTAGTCCTCATAATAACTCAACTAGGTAAGTACTATTATTGCCCCCAGTTGAGAGATTAGGAAACTGAAATATAGAATAAATTACCTGACCCAGACTACACAACTTATAAGTTCAGAATAGGAATTTGAACTTAGGTAGTGTGGCTTCAGTGTCTACACTCATAATATTGTAATAGTCTTCAAAGGACTTTGAAACCATAAATTTGAAAGTGATTTAGAAAAAAGCACCAACTCAACTTTTTAAATGCCAGTTAGTGCTAAATATAAAAAATGTTCATCTCTTTTTCCATTGCTGGTGGAGCTGCCCAGAACTTGGGGATGAACCTCATCCATAAAATCCATGCTGTGAATACACTCTTTCATGATGGCACATTATCTACCTGTCTATTTTCATCCCATACACCCAGGAATATTTCAAACCATACAGTGATGAAAGCCAACAGGATTGAAAATGGAGGCTTCATCAGTTACCAGTACTCAACTATTTAAATCTGTTTTCAATATGAGTGACCAATGAAAAATCATCAGACATATGATGAAAATTCATAGTTCAAAGAGAAAACAGCACATTTCACAACCAGAATAATTATTTGTACTGAAATAGAATTGGTGCTAGAAATGAGTTTTTAAAAGAAATCATGTCATACATTATATAAATGTCTAATTACTATGTTGTACATCTGAAACTAATATAATATTGCATGTGAATTATAATTAAAAAATAAAAAAATATTTAAAAAATCTAATTGTTATACACCCATGCATATTAGCATACACATAGACTGCCACTGTGGTAATGGCACACTAGGTAATTTGTACTAATCTTTTGTTAAAGATCAATAAAACACTTAGTGAAAAAGTCAGAAAAGATCCTAAAAGACAATTATTTACAGGGAATTTCTTGCTGAGAGGATAAAGCAGAAAGAGATGCACTAATGCCCTCCTTTTCAGGGATATTTGCCTATATAAGCAAAGCACATGAGAAGTAGAGTTCCTTAAATTGAGGAGGAGGCAAGGTTTAGGATGTTGAAGATACCAGGAGTAAATATGCTGAAGAATTCTCCTCATTCCTGGGTGTCACTTTTATACCAATTTGCCTATTCTTGAGGAAAGGGTTTAAAGGCAAGCAGATCTTCCATGGAAATTTCAGGAGCTGGAAGAATGGGTCTGAATTTAGTGCCCATCAAAGGTAGGAACCTAATGTAGTGAGTCTACATTAGAGTGCTAGCGTGGATTTTACCACTCTACTTGTGGTAGGGACACTTTGAGCTGCACTCTTAAATTTGGCAGGTCATCTAGATATCTCAGAAAATCCTCAACCATTGATCCCAGACTTCTTTCACTCTTAGGAATATGTCATTAAAAAAACCAAATTCCTCTCTGGGAGGATATATTGTCTAAGTCTCAAATTATTTCTCAAAAATAATTTTTCAAATAAAAGTTTTGGCAAATAATAAAATAGTATATGACATATAAAAGGCAATAGTCCCAGCAATCCCTCTTCTGGGTATGTACGCCCCAAATTTTAAAACATTAGTAAAGATATACGTACCCCTATGCTCATTGCATCATTACTCACAGTGGCCAAGATATGGAAACAACCAAAGTGTCCTTTGATAGGTAATCTGATAAAGATATGGTACATATATACATTGGAATACTACTCATCCATATGGATATACTGCCTTTTGTGACAAAATGGTTGGATCTTGAGAATAGCATGTTAGGCAAAATATGTCAGATTGAAAAAGTTGAGAACCATATGATTTTACTCCTATGTGGGATATAAAACTGAAAGCAACAAATAAATAAGACAAACAAACAAAAACTGATAAACACAGACAACAGCATATTGGTTACCAGAGGGAAAGTGGGGAGGAGGAGGTAGAAAACAGTGAGTGGTCCAATGTATGGTGACAGAATGAGACTTGACTTTGGGTGGTGGGTACACAATGCAATATACAGATGATGTATTATGGAATTATACACTTGAAACCTATATAATTTTATTGACCGATGTCATCCCAATAAATTTAATAAGAAAAGCCAAAAAAAAAAAGACTATCAGAATCAATACAAATCATAGACAACAGATACAAAATCCATATTTATGAATTATCAGATGTAGAAAGTAATGCAGTTATAATTACTATGATTGATGAGGTATAAACTGAATAATAAGTAGCTGGTAAAAATAAAATATGACACTGAAGATTTGAAAAATAACTAGAAGTTTTAAAATTGAAAAATACAATAATGAAATTAAGAACTCGATAGATAGGTTTAACACCACTCACGTGAAAATTAATAAGCAAAAGATAGATCAGGAGAAGCTAGCTGGAATGAAGTGGGGAGAGACAAAAATAGGGGAGATCAACTGGGTAAAATGAGAGACATTAAAAGACATATAGTCTATCATACATTAATTTGAGTTCCAGAAGGTGAGAAAAGACAAATGAGGCATAAGCAGTGTTTGAAGAAAACTGACATTTGAATTCAGATTGATAAAAGAAAACAGAACCTAATCAATAGGCCTAAAAAAGCACTTATAAGATGACTGAAAACAAATTCATACCTAGCTACGTCATAGTGAAGCTGCAGAAAATGAAAAACAAGAAAACCTTAAATGCAGCAGAGAAATAGATTAAATTCATAGGAACAACACAGACTGAAGACATTTGACTTCTCAATAGTAATACTGAAAGTCAGGAGTATAAATATTTCTTCAAGAAAACAATTAGAAATTGAATTCAATCAACTTATTGAATCCAATAAAACCTTCCTACAAAGAAAACTACAGGTGTAAATGGCTTCTCCAGCAAGTTCTATCAAAGATGTTTTAAAAAATCTAATCTTACACAAAGTCTTCATGAGAACAGAGAAAAGATGATAAACCTCTCCTTGGCCCCAACTCCTTTTATGAGGCTTACATAAGCTTGTTATCAGAATGCAACAAAAGCAGACAAAAGGAACACTAATAGAGGCCAGCTTCTGTCATGAACACGGACGCAAATACATCTCACAAAGTTGATGTAATAGCCATAATGCTTTACACTTTAGTTAACACAACATGAGGATGTATAAGTAAAAAATTATTGTAAATAAAAGATCAATATGATTATTTTAATAATTTCAAAGGCTCTTAAAAATTAAAGAGGATATCAATAATACAACTATCTGGCTTGATTATAAATGTAAATAAAATGTGTTCTATAAACTCCCTGGAACATTTACAAAACAGAATATGCCCTATTGCATGGGAATCTCAATACATTCTGAAACAGACTCCTACAGTCTTTTATTTTTTGCTATAATTAAAATAAAGTAAAATAGAATTCCCCGCATAGAGAAATATATTAGACTATGTGAAAGGGGAAAAAATTAGTTATAAACAAGCCTCTAAAAGAAATAGTTGAATTAACAAATAAAATCAAGTAATAGATGCTGATGCAATACACAAACACTGGCATGTTTGTCAAAGACCAAAACAAATAAATAAAAAACATAGGTACATAAATATTAGGAATGAGAAAAGCATCAAAAAAGCATGGACACAAAGGCTTTAAAAATGAGAATAAATGTTATATAACAATTATACCACTTAAATTAGATAATCCACATTACATGAGTGATTTTCCAGAAAAATGTTTAAATGTAATAATTTATGAATAAGTATAAAATACTGAACCATCACAAAAGCATAAAAGATTGTCAAAAGTATAACCTTAACCAGAGACACCAGATTCAGACATTTTAAATTTCACTCAAGCCTTCAACAAAATAATTTATGAACTTATTTTAAATTTAACTGTTTCATATCATAAGTATACACTTAAAATGTTTACTTAAAGTTAAGCTACATGGACCCTCATCTCAACCTGATAAGGACATCTCAAAACCAGAGAAAGACAGGGAGCTTTGTTCCTAAGCCTAGGTTCAGTAGAGCAATATTTTATTAAGCTCTTAATAGCAATGTCTTGAGAAAAAGTTTATCATGCTCAAATGGTTATGTAAAACATGAAGGCCTTTGGCAAGGTCATGGGACATGGAGTATAGTGTGGGAGTTGAGTCAAGGGAATTGTAATAGATATGTATGATAGGGGGGGGGGTAGTGGGGCACCGGATTGGGGGAGGGGTGTTGTCACTTTGTGAGGGATATAACTATTGCACTGTTTTGTATACCTGAAACTAATAAAAAAGAAAAGAAGAAAAATGCCAATGTAAGTGTGACTTTCCAGGAAGGGCATTGGGCCACTGGTGAGGCTATTAATTCATTCTAAAAATATATTGAGTACCCACTATGTCCTAGGCACTGTCATAATCATTGAGGATAAAGCAACAAGCAAAGTAACGACAGACTCTCAAAGACCTTATATCCTTATGATATTGTAGAAACAATAAACATATTATTATATAATATAACGTCAAGTATTTTCAATTGTGGAAGACAAAACTTGAGCAAAAGGACAAAGAACAATGAATGAGGTGCTATTGTAGATCAGGTGGTTAGAAAACAATTCTCTAAGGAGGTATGTGAGCATGGATCTATATAAAGCGAGGAATGAGGCACAAGGATATCTGGGTGCAGGATACTGCGTGAAGAGGGAAATATCAAGTATAAGGGAATGGAGGCAGAAAGATACATGGTGTGTCTGAGGACCAACAAGAAGGCCCATTTGGTAAGACTGGGAACACAATTAGAATGACAAGAGTTTCAGGAAATGAGGCTGGAGAGGTTGTCGGGGGTCAGATCGTGCAGAACCTTGCAGAATTTGGATTTTTTTTCTAAAGATAATTAAACCCCTGAAAAGTCTGAACCACAGGAGTGAAAAGACCAGTTTTCCATTTTTAGATCACTCTGACTGTTTAGGGGCAATAGATTATATGGCAGAAAGGGTGGATACAGGCAGACCCCTTACAAGGGTACTGCAGTGCCAAGCAAGAAATTATGGTGGCTTGATCTAGGGGCTAGTAGTAGAGATACTGCAAAATAACTGGAGTCAGTCTGTATTTTGAGGGTCTTTCTAACTGAATTTGCTATTAGACTGAATGTGAATTATGAAAAAAAAAAAAACCGAGAATGACTAAGGTTTTAGCAAGCAAACTTAGCATTTAAATGAATGGAGCAATCCTATTAAAGTCAAGAACATATTAAGGAAGATAACATTTATAATTATTTATCATCTTAGTGGAAGTTTTGGCCAATGCAATAAGAAAAATATGAAAGCTATAACTATTGGGAAGGATGAGATATAATTATATCTTTTGCACTTGATCTGATATCTACTTAGAAAAATCTGAAGAATAAATTGAACAAAACTAAGAAAACTAATAGGAAAACCCAGTAAGGGAACTATATATGACAAAAGTACCAATATTAACAGCTTTCCTTTATAGCAGCAACAGAATTAAAATTACACATGAATAAACTAGAGAAAAATGTGGAAAACACTTATAAAGGCAACATTTGACATGGAAAGGTTTCTAGCATTTATCAAGCAAAAGAAAATCAGGAACTTATAAAACAGGACATTTATTATGATTCCTTTAAAAATTACCTATACAAGTTATGTGGATTTGTGTGTGTATATATATATATATATATATATATATATATATATATATATGCTTGTATATATAATTATAGTTAGAGCTATAGCAAAAATTTAACATTGTAAACTGTTGGTGATAGATCACGGATGAGAGAAAGCTACTACTTAGGGGGAGGTATTTTTTTTTTTTACTAATTTGCACAGTGTAAGTATTATTGGTAATAAGCATTATAAAACTTTTGATCAGAAAAAAGAGGGAAAATTATTTTTATTCAAAAGCACAACCAAAATTCCTAGTCATAGCTGGCATAATAGTTAACATTTATTAATACCAGACACTGCACCATGAGCTTCACATGCATTACTGCATGCAGTCCCCATTAGGACACCTGCTCCTCCCTATGACCTTGGTATGACACTTACCCCCATTTTACAGGTGATAAAGTTGAGACAAAGGGAAAATGCAACTTGGTCAAGTTCACACAGCCATGAAAGTGGTAGTGCGAAGCTTCGAATGGCAACAGCTGGACTCAGAAGCCTAAGCTCCTATCTACTATGCTATACTAACTTTAAATTCAAAAAATGTCTTACGCATCATATGTAACATAGACCATATTTAAAACAAAACAAAAAACAAACAAACAGGGATTAACAAGAAAGATCTGTTGAAATGAAAAAGAAGAAAGCATAAGCAAACATGACAGATGACTCAGGATTAAAATTTTCTGCTATCATGACAAGTTAAACTTCCCTATGGAAAGAAATCACTGTCATTACATAGTCACTCTGGCCATAGGATTACTGGTACTTTTAATTTTCTTCTTTGTTTTTTTCCTATATTTTTAAATTTTTATACTGTCTATGCAATTTATTTAATACTAAGACAGTTACAAAGTGTTCTGCGCACAGGCTTATCAGATCTATCACACATAAATTACCAACTTTCAAATACTGGGAGTAAAAGGTGACAGGATACATTTGTGAATATAATTTAATCCTTAATGGGTCCCATTGTGTGTCAGCTTTATACACAGCAACTGTTTTTGTATTAAAGATTTCAAAAGTATTAGTGAGTAGAGAAAATCCTGTTAAGATGCCAGATAAATCAGTTTTTATAATATGTCATCACATTCTTGTCTTGAACACTAACATTTGATGTGAATGTCAGGGTTATTATCCGTTTTCAACATGTTATATAGCTAAAGCAAACTGCTCTGTACAGACTGATTTGCTTAAAGTTATTAGGCAATAAAAGCACCTCACAATTTGAATAAAGCTCATATAATTGTTTATTATGACCCTTCACATAACCAACAATTACTATAAAATTCTTTCTGTCTCAATAGAAATACAAAGTGGTTTGTAGGATCAAACTGTCTGGATCAGATGCTTTTAAAAATAGCAGAAAGTCTCGAAATATTAAGACCAAGGAAGCCCCACTTAATTCCTGGTAGATTAGCACGCTCTTATAAACAGCCTATAGTTACCCAGGGAAACAGTGAGCCAAAATTAACCAGAAAAAATAGCTTTTGCATCTGCTATTCTGCAAAAGTCTAAGAGTGAGCCTCAATTTTATTATTTTATTTCTTTGACTAAATTAATATGTAAGCATTCATCTGAATTCTGAACCCAAACTGATTAAATAGTAAGAATTATTACTTTCACTATTACTCAAATAAGACCTGAAGCAATCAAATTATTTTCCACTATGAACTTTTGTCTCTTTATATTTCAGAATCTGAGGGCCAGGTTTTCATTAGGAGCTTGTAAGATCCTAGCTCTGAGGTTCATAGATGGATCCCGGGTTCATGGATGGACTTCATAGAGTCATAAAATAACCTGCAAGTGTGAATTTTTTCACATGCGCAATTATTTTAGATGACCGTCTATATCACTCAACAGATCTAGAATAGGTCTATGATTCCCAGCCCCAAGCCCAGAAAAGAGTGTAGAACTACTGGGAGAAAAGCTGTGACCTTATCAGTCAGCTAGGAAGTAAAGAATTCTGAGCTAAGAACTTTAGAGAAACTTCTTCACCCATGTTCCCTTCAGGACAGTCCTTGTGTCAGGTGTGAAGAGGTAATTTGGAGGCTAGGGAAGAAGACTAGAAAAATTAATTAAAGCTTACATCATGTCAAACACCTTTAGAGAAGTTTATGTAGTTAAGTGTAGGCCATAGCTTTAGGTTATACAGTCATTGACAATTCAACATAATTAGAATAAAGGAGTCAAAAACAGCATTTGCGATCCAGTTTGTGCACATGTAAAAGGCGGCGTCTAATGGCTTGGAGACATATGGATGATAAGAAAAGACGTATTTAGGAGGAGAGGGTACTCTGTGCGTGCAGTTATGTCATAGAAAAAGAGCTTCAAGGAGAAACCTGTAAGTTTTTCAAGACTTTATGGTTGAGCTCATGATTTAAGGTCAAACTTTGTCAATTGGAGGGTCTCAAGTGCCTCTGGTCTCTGGGGATCAGCAGAGAACTCCGCATAGATATCTGGGAGACCTGAGGGAAGATGACTTGCTTCTCTTCCCTATTCTGTACCTGCTGCCCCGGCGATGCAATGCGAACAGCCTTTCTCTGCTGCTGCACTCACACTCTTTTTTTTTTTTTAACCAGAATCTTAATTAATGTTTAATTTTTTGGTTTTATTTTTTAAACATTTCTATTAAAATACATCTAATATACACTATTTTATTAGTTTCAGGCCTATACCATAGTTAATTCGACATTTACATACCTAAAGAAGTGATCATCATGATAAGTCTAAAGAACAAAATAAATTAACAAGCAAAACAAAAACAGACTCACAGATTCAAGGAACAAGCTGATGGTTGCCCAAGGGGAGGAGGATTAGGGTGAGCCTGGTGAAAAAGATGAAGCAATTATGAAACACTCACACTGGAGTTAAATTCCTCACCTTGAGCTCTCAGACAGTAGCAATAAAATAAACCGGTGTATTCAAGCTTGGCAGCACCATTATCAAGAGCCGTTTCATAGGGACTAGATCAAATGGTTCTATCTGGCAAAGAAATGACCCCTGAGAACTCCAGGCTGGATCCTGAAGAATGCACCTGGTTTTCTAAGTCTGCAGCTCCCTGGGGAGCATCTCTGATCAGGATCACTTCCTCTGCTCCTTTTTTTTTTCTTCAGGTATCCCTACACAGGCCCTTACCCAGCCTGTGAAAGAGTGAAAGGAGTCAGGACTTGGTTTTTCCACAAAGAAGGCTTCATGTCAAGCCCATGCAAGTGCAAACTACAGAAATGAAAGACTAGTGAGGCAGAAGGTGAGACGCTACCACAGTTAGCTCTGCAGTTCTGTGGGCTGTTTTCCTTTGCTTTTATAGGAAACATTGAATAATCTTGGGAACGGAGAACTGTTATCCGATTCTAGAAGCCCTACATAGAATAATAACCATAAAGATGCATAGCACTAATAAAAACTGGCGACAAATCAGGAAAATAAAGGTAGGAAGGCAAGCAAATGCATGCTAAATAATTTGGTACATTGGACTGGACACTTTTCTCTATTCATCACCTCTAATTTAGCTTAGATGGTTTGCCAAGGTATATGAGCTTTGGTGAGTGTTAGTACATACTGTGTGCAGTTTAGGGAGCAAACAAGACAACCTGGAAAGCATCAAGGAAGAAGTGCTGAGGGCGGGGTTAGAAGGCAGTGGCATTCCAGGTGTTTCTGCACAGCTGAGAAGAGCACGCCTTGCAAAGGACATAACATCCTCCCAGAAAGAAACAACGGTCATAAAAGCTTCTGCAGAGAATAAAAGACTGGTTTCCACATCAAGAAAAAATAATTGAACTAAAGTTAACTCAAAACTTCTGCATCTAGACCAAAATGGCTGAAGTAGCTACAATTTACATATCTAAGTCTGACTTTAATGTAAATATTAACAGGATATGAAATTTTTTTTCCTCCTTTAAGGAAAAACCCCGTGGTCACTACTCAGAAATTACTATTTCCTTGGGGAAAATATAATATTTTTTATCTAAGAGGACAAAGGGGATTTTAAAAACTTGTTGTTTGCTTCATGAAGCAAAATTATGTTTCAAGAAAAACACCACTGGGCCGGTCGAGTGGCGCGTTGGCTAAGAGTTGGTTTGGGATGCCAGCTCTGGGCAGCGAGGCCCCAGTTCGGGTCTCACATGAGTGCTAGGGGCACTGCGCCCTCTGCGGCTGGGATGGTGAACAGCAGCTCGACCTGGAGCTGGGCTGCTGTAAGTCGCTGGTGATGGCATGGGCTGCAGCCCCTGCTGCAGTGGGCTGCCGTGAGCTACCATTTGTGGCTGGCAGCCAGTGTGAGCAGCCGGCAGCAGGTGTGAGCTTATGTGAGCTGCTGTGAGCCACCATGAGCAGCCGTCCAATGGTAGAAAGCGAATGCCTCACCCGGGAAGAGCGCAATGATAATACCAACATGGACCAGTGAAGCGACATGCTCCACGGCTAGACTGAGGAACAAAGGGACAGTGACTTGTCTGTTCCCCTCCCCCAATACTCCAATAAAATCTTTGAAAAAAATGAAAGAAAAACACCACTATAGAGCAATAAGCACTGGGTTCTAAATCTATTCTATCTCAAAATTCAGGGTCAGCCACTACTTTTCTGTGGCCCTGGTCCCTTAAGAGTTGAGATGATTTTCCCTTTGATATGTAATATCAGTGACACTGTCCACCCTCAAGCTGATATTCAAAAAATGCCATCAAGGGCAATTTGATGAGCTGGAGGAGACTATGAAGAATGGGGGTGGGCAGCGAAGAGACCTAGAGATGCCTGCATGGGAAAGTCTGCCTAGGAAATGCCTCATCAAGAAAGAAAGAGGTAAGGCTATTGATGTAGCATCTTACTATCAGTAACTAAAGTGGAACAAGGAGAAAGGTTGATTGCAAATGGAATCCTCTCATCATCTTAAAAGTATGGTGTGTTAAGTATAAGGTATCCTCGGGGCAAACTACAGAACTTTATCTAAAAAGGAGCTAGCTGCTGGTGGGAACTGAAAGTGAGAGAATGAATAATAATATACTGGGGGTGCCAAAAAAGTGTACAACTTTGGTCAACCTTGCTCAAGCAGCAGTTCACCGTTATCAGAAGTGTCTGGACGCTGATGGTCACCACTTTGAGCACCTCTTGTAATTGCAGAAGTCAAACATGACTTGTATTTATCTTTTGTTATTGGTATATATTGAGTATTACAATTTTAATAGGTTTTTTTTCCTTTCTTAAAATGTGTATGCATTTTTTTGGCACCCTCTGTATACATTTCATGGGAATCAGCAAAACCTTGTGATGCTAGAATATTCTCACCCTTTATTGTTTTGCAATATAAGAAACTTGTGTCAAGTGTGATTTGGCTGTCTTTTGTACACCAGTCTACACTCCTCCCCAGGCCTAGGAGTTCCTCATGTGGCATGGTGCAGTAAATGTGACCTGACAGGGATGTGGCACGAGTAATGCAGAGTAAGACATAATAGCTAGAAGCAGGGTGGCCCAAGAACGGGCCTATTCTGGTCTAGAAAAAACTGATAAACTGTACCAAAATAGTTCTGGCAGTTTTTAGATGGAGAGTAACTGCTGATAGTGCAGGTCTGATTTTCCTAGACAGCTGGTCCTGAGAAATATCACTGAGACCTCTCTCATGATATATCCAGTCCTCCAGATAGGTGCTCTTTCCCACAATCCCTCAGTCTAAGATCCACAGCACAATGGCAAAAGATACATAAGACAGGGCCCTCACAGCAAGCTCTGGCTGCACTGCCACTTTAGCAGCGCTAGTCACGTGAGGCTGTGGAGCACCTCAACAGTGGCTGGCCGGAACTGACGTGTGCTGTAGCTGCACAGTACACACTGTTCAAAGACTTAGGACAGAACAAATAGAGTATAAACTCATTCATTAATAATTTTTAGGTCGATTACAGATTATAATGATAACCTTTTGGAATGCTGGGTAAAATAAGTTTTCCAAATTGGCTTTTTTCTAATGGGGCTACTAGAAAACCTAAGATTACACATGTGGTTTGTATTTGTAGCTTGCCCACTATTTCTAATGGACAACACAGCTCTAGAGGCCCAAAGAACATTCCCTCTTGATGGTGAGATCAGCCCTGTCTTCTCCAATCGCTCCAGGGAAAATTTGTCTTGTTGACATCTTCTCCAGTGCCTGGCAGGGAGCTGAGCACAGGGTAGGCAGTCACCAGGGCACCAGTGCTAATTGTCCAAGAATGATATACCACATGGGTGATGGTTAATGCTTTGTGTCAACTTCACTGGGCCATGGAGAGCGCAGACTTTTGGTCAAACATTATTCTGGGTGTGTCTGTTAGGGTGATTTTGGATGAGATTAGCATTTGAATTGCTAGACTAAGTAAAGCAGCTTGTTCTTCCTAATGAGGGTGGACCTCGTCCAATCACTTGAAGTAGAACAAGTGCCAAGTAAGAGGCAATGCCTCCTGCTTGACTGCCTTGAGTTGGGACACTAGTCTTTTCTGTTTTTTAGATTTGGACTGAAACATTGACTCTTCTTGGGTCTTGAGCCCGCTGGCTTTTGGTCTAGAATGTACACCATTGGCTCTCCTGATTCTTAGGCCTTTGGACTCAGACTGAAACTACATGATCAGCTCTCCTGGGTCTCCACATGCTGATTGCTGATCTTAGGACTTCTCAGCCTCCATAATCATATGAGCCAATTCCTTACAATCAATTAATGTCTGTCTGTCTGTCTGTCTGTCTCTCTCTCTCTATCTCTCTCTCTCTCTCTCTTTTTCTCTCTCTCCATGTATATGCATAAACATATATACACACATCCTATTGGTTCTATTTCTTTGGAGAACACTGACTAATACAAAATGTGTAACATTGGTTAAATTTATAATAGGGTCTTCTTTTCAAAGTTAGTTAATAAGAGGTTAATTTTCCGAATATATTTTACAAATGGCTTTATGACTGACTACTTTGGGGACACAGAAAAGTTACTTGCTTTGAATCTCAATTTTTTTATTGTATGTTTGTTTGTTTCTTTGTTTGTTTGTTTAGCTGAGCCATCCTGCCACCTGTTGGCAGCTCAGCAGCTGCTCAGCTCAGGCCGGGACTTGAACCACTGTTGCTCAGAGCTCAAACTCTTGAGCGAGCTCTTAACCAACTGAGCCACTCAGCCGGCCCCAATTTTTTTATTGTAAAAACAGTACCTCCCTCAAGGAGATGGTGTGAGAGTTAAAGGAAATGATGCCAAAGAAAGTGCTTGGTTCCTCAAAAGCTGTCTATTATCTCTAGTTAAAAATCATTTAGTCCTATCTCCTTTCTGTACAACAACAACAAAAAATCAAATGATTGACACAATAAAAATATATAGTCTCATAAAAGAACTCACATACTGAATTGGGTTTTCAAGCAATAGGTGGGATCTCTCTGGTGTGCTTATGTCTCTGGGGGCACCTGTGTTTCTCATCACCAGCAGGGAGTACACTTCCTGAGGCTAGAAGGCAGTCACATGACCTACAGAGCAAAGAGGCAGATGGGGGTCCCTGGGCAGAGAGCTGCCATTTATGGGTGCCATTTATGTAGGAAGGTCCTACACAGCAAGGCTATGAGCAACATTAGCTCAGCTCCAGTCCCAGGCCTACATGTAGCACTCTTTACACTTCACTGACAAGGCCAAATTTTTGCAGTCTGTTTTTTCTTAAAAACAGCTTTAAGTTTCCCTTAAAATATTTAATGCTCCAAAATAAACACCTAGAGTATTTTTTCTAAGTTTGGCAGGAGGACTGCAACCATAATGACACAGTTATACTGACACCAGGAGAGGGCTTCCCCTTTGCTGTTGATAAGGAGGAAGTTACCCTCCCTGTTTTCTTTCTTGTTGCTGTTAATAGTTCATAGTTTTCTGATAAAAGTACCATGACTTTTTAGTTTGTACTTCATGAAATTCTGCTTTATCGGAAGAGGTCAGTTGATTTCTATAGTTTACCCCATGTTTTATACTTGTACAAACTGAGTGCTATGAAAAGTAAAGTTCTAAAGTGTTGGGATTATGGCTCATGAAAGGATGCTAATAAAAATGCATACTACAATTTATACACAGAAAAAGTCAAAGAATGAGTATTGCTAATGATTAATTCTCAAGTATGAAGAAAATGCATAAAGTTATAGAAATAATAAAAAGGATAGGACACTTCAAGCTCTTGGAGAAAAGATAGACTGTTTCCAACTATAAAGGTAGAGTTGATCATTAAGGAATATTTTGTTAGGGAGCTTAAAATCATCACCTAATTTGAAATGTGTTTTCTAGTTCATAAATCAGGTTCACATGCACTTCCTCATTAAACTACTACCACTTGTGGGGTAGAGAATGTTCTCATCATGCCCTTGAGAGAGCAGCAGTTCAGACAGCCTTGCTTGCCTTTGGGTCAAGCTCAAGATGAGTGAGAGGATCTGACTCAGCATCTCGCTGGAGCCCATGCCCCTCATGTGTCATTTGGACAATAGCCCCTTTGCAGAAAAGGATCTCCCTGAAGTTTGCAAGTCCTTTGTGAGAGGGAGATGTAAATACACGTAAGGTGCTGGTCATGTCGGCCATTTAATTATTTGATCACTTAGCATTTTAGCAAATAGAATCACTTTTCAGAAAAGGCAGGATTTCCCACATGAGATAAAGCATGAAGACTGAAATTTCTGTATTTGATAAACAAAGATTTTAAGAACCAGAAAGAGCTAAGAGTTGTCTTGGGACAGGGAGAAACCTGGTTGTAGATTGCACTGGCCACTGAGAAAGAGCTGGGTTGGAAAGGCATCAACACAAGAACACAATCCATAGTGTGGCAAGGAAAGAGAGCATGTTGTCGTATAGGAGGAAGTCTGTCTAATTGTCTAACATGGGTTATATCATTTTAAATAAAAATAAAAAAATAACAGTTTCTCAGTCCAAGTCTCATGAGATACAGGAGTTGATCTCTTTTAGATAAAACCATTGTCCTGACTTTTGTATTCTCTGGACACTGAATTTCTCTCAGGATTGAGACAAGATGTGTGCCTTCACACACCCCAAGCCCGTCTGTAAACCCCTAACTTCAATCAACGCTTTTCCCCTTTTTTGTCTTCCTAACAACGTGCTTGCCAAGGTCAGACCAGACCAAAAAAAAAAAAAAAGACAAAAAAGTGAAGGGTGGGGTGGGTTAGTGAGGACAAAGAAGTGTCCAGGCCTGGACCCAGTTGTTCTGCCTCCAAAGCAAAAGAACTTTAACCACACTCTTTCCTTTCCATTTACTTTTATTATTCTTATTATGTCTTTTTGAGACTCTTTTTAAAAAGTACTTTCTTTAAACTCCAGAGGGGAATGATATCACAGTATCATGCATTTTAGTATTATAGGGAAACTTGGAAATTATGTAGGCCAATCTCTCTGCAGAGGACTGAAGCCCAGAGAAGTCAAATCATTTTTTTCAAGGTCAAAGGGTTGGTTGGTAGATACGCTGCAAAGATGAACCACTCATTCTTTCCGTTCCAACAAGCTTCCTGTCTATCAAAGTTATGAAAGGATGACCTTGAAAATATTCAGAGTTAATTTTTCAAAAACCCAAGTTTCAGCCAGTATTTTAAGCACTTCTCAGGCCTTACACAATTTAATTTCAAATCACTTCTATGCAACAGTTGCCACTCCTTTTTCAGTGTTACAGGTAGGGACACTATAGCACAGTGAAGTCAATTTCCCAAGATCACGCAGCTAGCCCGTGTCCGAGCCAGGATTCCCCCCCCCAGGCAGTCGGGCTCAGAAAGCCATACTCTTATTCCACTTTGCTAAACAGACTCTCTTGAAAAACGTTGCTAAGGCTTATATAAACTTTGGAGGTCATATGACACTTTTGTATTTGAACTGCAATTTGCTTTAATGAACCAAAACATTAATTTGCTAAGTGGCTGGTCTTTACCTATCATTCTCCCTTTTTGGAGTCAGAGGCTATTAAATTTGTACTTTTTCAGGATCAACTGTGAAGAAAACGAGTTGAGCCATTAATAGCAGGAGGCTGCTTTCTTGCACAGAATAGCTTGAAAAATGCTGTAACTTGAAAAGGCTGGTTCAGAAAATCTGGGTAAGCATGGGAATGAAGTCAAATCAGAAAATTCAGATCGGTATTAGCAAGTTGCTGATGTTAGGAAATTTTAAACTGAGACATGAATCTCTTTAGTTTTGGGGTATAAATCGCTGAAGCACCACACTAAGATTTCCTTTCATCAAAGCCCTGTCACCATGAGATGTAAATATATAACAAAGTGGTACATAGGCCTCTGTGCTTGTTTTAAATGAGATGCCCACATTTTCCCATGCAAGGTTTCCAGGTGTGCAGTTCATTAGGGACCAGCCAAGACAAACAGCACCATATGTCCTGCTCTCCCTAGGCCCTCTCTTGAATAGCAACTGCCCTGCCCATGGGTCCTGATGGAAAGCTGATGGACTATGGACTGCAGGTCTCTGGGTGATGTGAGGAAGCTGAGCACGTCCTGTGAGGTGATCCAAGTCAATTTACCACTCACAGGATCAGGCTCTCTAGTAAATGCAGACAGCGTCTGACAATGCACAGGTGGGGTTACCTGTCTGCTGCCCCCCACGACCTCATGATTAGTAGTACTTTGCCGTAAAAGTAATCATGAGAGAGAAATCACCAAGTACAAACATTTCTTAGGAGGCGGGGCATAAACATTATACACTCTGTTCCCGTAAGTTCAGTCATGTTCTGGTACTCTGCCTTGTAGGCACTCTGATTAGTGCTGTGTATGAAAGGTTCACTCTGAGGTCAGCACACAATATTCTGATGGTGAGATCAGCCTGTCTTCTCACTGCATCACGGTGCCCCAGGCCTGCCTAAAGGGGTGAGGGGTGGAAGGATGAGGTCAAACTGAGGCTTCCTCCTGGAGCGCTGTGCGGCCTGTTGGGCTTGCTACACGCATTGTTCATGGAAGGCAAATATTCCAGGTCCTTGCTCCCCTCATGAAAGGGCAGAGGTGACTGTGAAATTCTTTAGCCAACTGAATGTCTTGAAAACTACTCATTTCACCAATGAAAAGGTGTTTGTCATCTCTGCTGCTAATGAGTGAATCTGTATGTGTAGTTTTAAATTGCGACGTTGGAATCATTTCTCTGCAGATCTTTGGAGAGTGAGTTCCTGAATGGGGCACTTCAAATGTTAACAAAACACTTGAGAATGTGTTATTGTTAATTTACACCCCATATATTTATCACATGTTTATACTTGAACTCTGTAAAAATAAATCACAGTTAACAGGATCACACGAAGAAAATCAAGGGCGCAGGGAGCTGCAGTGGTTGTAGATTTATGCACGTGGTCTTGTAGGAAAACAATCCCCTTTGCTTTCCCCCCTCTTTGTGCTCTCCCATCTCAACTGCTGAGGTTTGGAACAGATTTGTGGCTTGCCTTACTCCGTGCAAACACTGTAAGCACAGCAAGGTGGGAGGGCTGCCAGTTTTCCATCTGCAAACAAAAGCCACCTGCAGCTCCTGGAACTCTCAGCTATAAGGCAAGACATCAGGCTGGAAGACCAAGGCAAACCAGGCAAAGAAGGGTAAGGAATTCTCCTACAGTGTGCTCAGAAAAAAGGGAGCGAAAGGCTCCAAGACAGCTTTCTTTTCCTTCATTTATCTATTGATTCTAAAAAAGTATTTATTCACATTCTACTGTATTCCAGGCACTGGGCTGGGTACTGAGATACAGCAGAGGATAAGATATTCAAAGTTCTTGCTCTTAAAGATCTTACACTACAATGAGGAAAGACATTTGATGCCTGCACATATAAATGTATACACACAAATAATTATACTTATTAGTGTAGCATGATCTAAGTTAAGATCTGATTGACAAGAAGGGGTAAATCCATGAAAAGATCTGGAAGAATACTGCAGACTGAGGCAATGGGATAAAGTCAATGAAGCGGAGGTGTAGCGTAACTCAAGATTAGGTCAGAGAGGGAAGCAGAGACTCCACTTTGTAGACCAGGGGAAGGCTTTGGGATTTAATTCTAAGTGTGAAGTGGTTAGCAGGGGAGTGATAGGGTCAGATTTACTTTTCAGACCCTGTCTGAAGAATGGATGAATTGATTATTGAGGGACTATGTGGAAGAAGGAAGACAGCTGGGAGCTACTGCAGTTTAGAGAAAAGATGGTATTTTGGAGTAGGATGGCAGAAGGGAAGATAGAGACAGACTTTGATAATTTCTCAGGTAGAATTGAAAAGACTTGCTGAAGAATTGGATGTGGGCTGGGAGGGAAAAAGAGGAAACAAGGATGCCATCTAGGTTTTTTTCTTCTAAAACTTTGAACAACTTTTGAATCACTCTCCAAATGCTCCAATGTATGTCTCTTATCATCCCTGATCTGACTGTTAAAATAACCCCAAATTGCCCCCAACCTCAGCTTTCTGCAACCATTCTCCTGCTGCTGTAGTCACCATTCCAGAATGAAAACCTGATTATTGTACAATGGCTCCTCCCTGCCTACAAGATAATCTCCAACCATCTTACAGAAACATGCAAGGTCTTCCCTGATCTGGCTCCTGCCTGCCTCCCGTCTCTCTCATCGCTCATCATGCATTTCTCTCTGCTCATCATGCATTTCTCTCTCACCTCTACCTCTACAAGTCCTTCATTAAGGCCATATCAAGCGCTTTACACTTTCCAGAAGACACCATGCTCCCTTTATATTTCTATCTTACTTAGAAAGCCCTCCTTAACTCCTAATCCATCTGGAAAATTCCTCTTGCCTTTCAAGAATTTCCCTATTCCTTGTTTCCTTCCATCAAGTTTTAGTTGGCATTGTGCCTTGTGCATAGTTCTAATAAACCACCACATTGCAATTGTAAGGTCTTGTTCACATACTTTTCTTCTCCCTGGATTGTGAACTCCTTGAGGGCAGGCACCTGATATTTTCCTCTTCATATACACATGTGCCATTCACAATGACTGATACATACCAAATGATCGATACATATTAATTGAATAATTAGTGAAGAGCCTCTAAATTATTTCCATCAAGCAGTCATCTAGCCTCTGCATAAATATCTTTACTGTGAACTCAATATACTCATTCCCTTTTTTGTCCAGCTCTCTTCATCCATTGGTGCTCAGGCTTCCTTGTTTTAGTTTTTCACATATTTATTAAAATGCCTAAGTTAAAGGCGTCAACAAGCTAGATGGGATCTCTGTTTTCCTATTATATTCTAATGTGAAGGAGAGACAGAGTGACAACAAATAAAGAGGGAACTGAAGCGTGGTAAGTCCTATGAAGAAAATT
>NW_017732495.1:154645-156415 GCF_001890085.2 Hipposideros armiger | reverse complement strand
ATCTTTTCATATATTTGAATCAGCTTTGTTCCAAGACAAATACATGTTCAGCTCTTATTTGTGAATACAATGTGATTTGCTACTGGCCTTGGTAGCCTTCCACAACGAGGGTTCCTAGAGCAGGCAATTCAGGGTGTGTCTGAGATAGGCAGACTGCTCTCTCCTTCAGCCTAGACAAAGCTGTGTTATGCAGCCATGATCACATTAGCTTTCTGGAAGCCACAGTACACTATACATATCTATTGAACTCTTAGTCAACATAGAGAATAACCTGTGCTTATGCCATTCATTTACTGAAGCTTTACTTTTACCTATAATAAATTCTTATTAAATTCACCCCATCACCCAGGAGCCCTCTCTCAGCTCCCTCCATCTTCTTATCTTTACTTTTTCCTTCCCCTCCACTGCCAAAGTCTCTATGAATTAATCATTGCATTCGTTAAATAGCAGGAGGCACAGAAGGGTCAGCAATGGTTCAATCTAGGGCTAGTTATTTTTTAGAGAGAAAAAGAAACTATTTAGATTTTAAATTAAAAAAACAGAAAAAAATTTACTTTGATCTTGCTATTGGTGAAGTAAAGTACTTTTGCATTTTATAAGCCATTTGAATATCAAAGTCTCCTTCAACTGGGGAGTTAAGCTAAGGAACAATGGATGTGCTAATGTGAGACATAATTAGTGTAGGAAATGAGAGTGTGAAAAAAACACAAGGTTTTGAATTTGCTAAAGAGACTTCCAATTTTGATTTTGGTTTTTAATGAGTGCAGACACCGACGGAAATGATTCTTAGAATAATATAAGTCTATAACACATGCCAGAGAGAAATGTTTTAGACCTTCCAATCACCATTGGGAATTTTTAGCATTCCCCCTATGTAGCTGGGTTTTCCACCTCCTTTCTAGAACCTTCCTATAAAGGAGAAAGATGTTTAAACACCACATTTCCATGGCACCTCTTCAGATGATCCTTTTAACTCTCTCTCTTCAGCTCTGTACCATCACCCCTACCTCCCAACCAAGTGAAAAGGACAGGGCAAAGATAGAGCAAGTGGGTTCCTCTACTTTAGAGCGTTGTATGTGGCAACTTATGCTCTGGAAACAAACCACTTTTTAAATGTGGCAGAACAATGAATTCTTAATTGATTTACCAGAATGAGTAAATCAAAATTCATAGATTCATCAGATTACTTAAGATTTATTTCTGGTAGAGCCAAGCCTATATATAGTCACTGGATGTTAAGATCAGATTGTCCAATGTAACTGTGTGTGGATTTCGAGAGTTAATTGAAAACATTTTCAGTCATTTTTTTTTTTGCCAAGTAAAATGAACACATTTCATTTGAATATTTTTTTAAGTTAGAGTTACAGGAGATTAAAGGGTATAAGGATGAGCACTGGAAATATGGGGCAAAGAATTCACTGTTTTAAGGCATGAATATGATAAAGAAAAGGCTCGATCCAAGTGATATATCAAAATACAGAAAAAAAACCCACTATAAGCTAAAAGGGCCTAATATCTATTAGGACTGCTTATTTTTTCTGAAATGCTTACTATGATAACTTCTTGGTAAGCCCCATTCTGTGGAGCGGGTGGGTGCTGCTTCAACTCAATCACTCTTCTCTATCAAAGAGTTCTGAAGAAGACATTTCTGCAGAAATTAGATGACCTGTATGCGGGTGTATTTTAGATGTATCTGCCTGAGTATCAGTTTTCAAGAAATGACCTATTTGTCATTTCAGAGAAGCTGATATCTGCTCCTCACAATCTCAA
>NW_017732495.1:146609-150725 GCF_001890085.2 Hipposideros armiger | reverse complement strand
TTTTATTCATTCAGCCTAACTCCAACTTATGCCTACTTTAATAGCTAGACTGATTTTTATAAATTTGAATCTATTATATAATAGCATTGTTAGTGAAAAACTCCTTTTGGAAATTTACAAAGAACTTTTAGGATACCATGCTTATGTCTTCCACAGATGTAATCCAGAGAGCTTCAAGTTCATGACTTTAAAAAATGTTAGGCTTTATTGCCTAGGAATCTCCAGAACTTACATATTACCCTGTTATTTTGAGTGTCTACACTTCCCTTATGCTGTATTTTATGCAAAAACCTTGCCTCTATAGCACTTTACTCCTGAAAACTGCCTAAACTTATACTAGATCTGAAAGGAATATCATGGAACACCCTGTACGGGGGTGACCATACATTTCAATTTTCACCAGGGTAGTCCTGGTTTTCTCCTGCTGTCCTGGCATAATTACCAACAGTGCCCCTTTCATTCCCAGAAGTGTTCCAGTTTGAATGATTCATCAAATGGTCACTAGATACTGGGACTCTTCAGAGTACACTTTGCAACTTACAGGTTAATGGGAGCAACATAAATGAATTTGTTAATAATACATTCATTATCATGGAAGTGAGCCAACAAAATTTGGAAATGCTTACTTTAGATAATGTACAGTATATGCCTCCGTGATCAGAAATCAACATGATAGTTGTTTGAATTTAATTTCAAAGATTATATTTTCTGTAAATAAATTTGATCTCATTCTCTATTTGGTAAATGAAGCTACAAAACCATGTACACTATTTTTTGCTCCAACTGCCAGGAAATACAGCCTAACTTATTGCATAAGCGATGCAATCTTTCACAAAACCGTCTAGAGACATCTATCCTCTCTGCTTTCTTCGGACAGGCTCCGAGCCCTTTGATTCATAAATGCCTTACCTTTTATTATCATCCACTTCACTTTGGAAGTTGATCAAGTATACATTTTATATTAAGTGTAATATTCCAAAAATAACTAAACCTTTCATTATCCTTGCCAGTTCTAACTGAGATAAATTAAAAGGGGTATTATGGGTACCATTCAGTGATGGAACTACCTTTGGTCAGCGTTCTACTGAGGATGAGGAGTTTTCTTAATATCATTATGAGGATCGCACCCCTCTTAAACTGAAATCATGTGTTATCTGAATTCCCTTGAGCCCGCAACAATTTTTTTCCCTTTCCTGTCCATGTAAGAATATGGACAAAACAAGGAGTATTATTATATAAGAACATCTAGGACTGAGAACCTCAAGTAAAATAACTATGATTCAATCCAAATAATAAAGAAAGCATGGTGAACCCTCCTAAGCAGTCAGCCATCTGGTGAGGCACCTAGAATTCTGCTCTGACTCAAGATGGAAAGCAAAAGAGAAGTCCAGTTTCAGGTGGAAAACACAGACAATTAACATTGAAATCTGAAAATAATAGTGCTAAGAGAGGCACAAGGAAGGCTTCAAGTTAAACTTGGAGGAGGTAAATATTATCAAATCTAGAGATACACCTGAAACATAATCCCTCCCCTGAAAAGTTAACTCCATCAATCATGGCTTCACTCTTTAGTACTTGCTATGTGGCAGACACTGTTGTTAGCAATTTCTGTGGATTAAATCATTTAACATATTTTATTAAATCTAAGTTATTGTTGATTGTAAGAATCCTTATGTTGTATACCACTGAGGAAGAAAAAAAAAAAAAACTGCCGCAAATTATATTATGACACACCATTGGTGGGATAACATATGCTAAATTCAGAGATGGTAAAATATTTTTTAAACACGTCCTTTCTTAATGTTTAAACTGGACATATGGACATTCTTACAACTACAGTATAGAAATAGGTACTGTTTATTATCTCTCACTTAACAGATGAAGAAACAGAATCATCGTCACTTGTTCAAGGTTAGAGAATAGAAGTGGAAAAATGAGTATTCAAACTTAGGCAGCNCATAAAAGATTCATAACCTGTAAAAAGCCCATGGTATAAATAGGGTCACGATGGAACAGCTATAATGAGAAGACAGGAATAAAAATAGAGATCTCCCCCTCTTAAGTACCATTTCCAAAAGCTTTCCAACAAATGAGGAAAACCACATTGTCAGTGTTTATTTCTGTGAGCTTTACGTGAGGAGCCCAGATAAAAGATCTTTCATTTACCTATTGCACTATCCTGCCCAGGTAAGAAGCTAGTTCTAGTCTCACTGTGGACTTCACCAAGTGCTCTCTGCTCCTCCCATCAGACACAAATTCCCATAAGGTAGCCTTGTCTCCCATCTGATTATTAATTCTAGCCCTTTCTTAGTTAGGGGTTGAAGGCATTAGGAAAAATGTTTAGGCCCACTACCCAAGCATCCCAGATGGAATGGAAGGCAGTCATTGGGTTTTGTTGAAGAAAAAATTAAAAAGGAAAAAAAAAAAAACAAAACAAACAAACAAACAAAAAAACCCTCTACTTTCCTCTATGAGCAAAAATTGAAAGGCTCTTATTGACTACGCAAGACATACAGAAAGGCTATTTAAGAAGTGTTACCCTGCAAAGAGAGCTCTTTGGAATGAAAGCAGTTTTTAACAAGCTGGGGGAAAGACTGTTATAAAAGAGATGCATGTGACAGCAGAGCTGCTTGTTCAAGTGGTGGGGTGGGTCAGAAAAATGTCAGTGAGACTGACAGCCCTGATTGCTCACTTCTCTTTCCAGTCCTAGCCACCTCCTCCTGTGTGGCCATCCATCCACATACATCAGTGCATCATCTCTTCACTTTTCTTTCTCTCCCAGATCCCCCTCTCACACACACATACACACAGTACAATAAAAACACACTGAATTTTTTCAGGATGAGCTTGGTCTGGCTCTCAAGCTATAATACAAATAGAGAATAATAATTTAGGAGACATTTCCATAGGATGCTTACTTCCATAAACTACTGCTTTTTATTGTTTAGTTTTGTTCTTCTTTGCTAAGCTAAGCAGAAAAGAAATTCTCAAATGGGATAAAACTAAGGGCCTCATTGACCTTTCCCTCTCCATTATGTGGTCTATTTTGTATAACATATACTGTTGTAAGACAAAACAAGGAAGGAATATATACTGCAAATACAAAGCCACTTATCCTAGTGTCTGGAACGGGATAGGTATTTCCTTACCTGATGTAGCTTTTACCATCTCAGCTGTGAGAAAACGCAGGAAGAAATTCTCTGTCATTTCAAGTTTCTATCTCATCTGATGGGGGTCCCTTCATATCTATTTCTCTTCATTCTAGTTTATTACTATATTTCCCTTGTCTTTATTTTTGTTGCATTTGTTTGATAAACCAGCTCAGATGGAGTATAAAGACATAAGTGTTAATAGAAAAATATTTTTAAAGTACTATAACAGAGAAAACATTGTATAAACCACAAATACACTGTATTACTATAGTATTCGTTTTGTCCACTTAAGCATAAGAAAGTAAACTGAACCAAGACAAAGTAAAGGAATCTACATTTTAAAGGAAATATAAAGGAAAAGACAAAATAACCAATAAGCACAATATAATTGTGAGAAGATGAAAATTATAATAGCGACAAGTGTAATACACGTTACCACAAGTAGTGCAATTATTTCATTTTTATTTTAGAGTTTTTGAATGGTATCATAGAAAAGATTTAATGAAGTAATTTGTTCTATTAAACAGCAATGTAGAAAGAACCAAATAATAATTATCATTTATTTAGCACTTTTTAGTGTCAGACAGCATGTCATATATGTGTACATATTTTTTAATTTTCTTAAAAAATATTTCAATATATTTGCTTGAATCCTTAAAACAGCCTTACAAGGAAGGCATCAGTTCTTCCATTTTACAAACATGTAAGCTTCTTGCCTCAAAGAAGTTAAGGCATTTGTTCAAAGCTAAACATCTAACAAATAGTATAGAAAGAATCAAATCATGATCTCTCTGTTTCCTAAGCCTTTGAACCTTCCATTAAGCCATAGTGACTTGCCATTAGTCTAGATCAGGGTTATAAAATCAAATGTTTAAAAAGGCTAAGCAGACAATAAAATGGGAGAAGCAAGCAGGTTGCAATGGAATTGGCACCACAGTTCAGCATTGAAAAAGACCTCTGGCAA
>NW_017732495.1:140628-143089 GCF_001890085.2 Hipposideros armiger | reverse complement strand
CATTTATACACCAGGTAGTATGCCAGGTACTTTACAAAATTCTAGAGGTAGTCCCCAAATTCTGGGCAGGCAACCCATGCTGGGCCAAATACACAAAAGTCTCACCCATCTTTTGTTAAAAATAGAGTCTCCAGGGCCCTTCCTATGAGCTTCTGATTCTGTAGATCTAGGGGGAACCTAGAAGTCAGATATTTTTGGAGGGATTTAAAAAACATCATTTTATCATTTGAACACCTTATAAAGTAGGTATAATTGTACCAACTTTGTGGACACATCTTCTCACTGGATCACAGTCTCCTGGCTCAGCTGAGCTTATGAAATACCTTCCATGTTTTCTAAAATATGCAAAATAGAATTGTGTGACTGGTAGGAAGCTTACAGCTGTCCTAACATCAAACCTCACTGAGAAAAAGATCACCCTTTTAGACGCTGGACCTTTTACTGCCATGGGGGTGCGGGAGGTGAGCTTGGTGCTATGGTAGCCCCTCTGCTGTGTTTATACTGGAGGGATTACCCATCATGGCCCCTCTGCGGAGTTTGGAACTGAAGAAGTTCAGACATGCCGCCTGAATATGCCACTTCAGCACACTGATTATTCTGAGCTGACGGCAGGTGAGAAACAGTAGATGTAGGAAGGGCTCCCTGATCTCCACCTTTCTACCTCAAAGCAGGTCATACAAATTTTCCACGAGAAAGGTGCCCCCGTGCTGTACTAGAAAGAAAAGGACATTCTAATCATGAGAGATTGAGGGTGGCTGGTAAAATGAACTTGTACAAACAAAGCCTTATCTTCCATTAGTTTCCCCCATGTGTTTCCTAATCGCTGTCTCACAATTTTCTGCCCTTAGCCCAAGTCCCCCTGTTGTGTTATGTCCCCACAATGTATAATTCTTTGTGGAAAAAAGGTATATAAGTTTATGGGTTTAATGGCTTCTTCAGGTCTTCATTTTCCTCTGAGGACTCTAGCGTACAAGTAAGAATAGTAAATAAGATTTGTAGGCTTTTATTCTGTTAATCTGTCTTCTTTCAGTTTAATTCTTAGGCCTAGCCACAGAACCTGTGAGGGTGGAAGGAAATTGTTTCTCCCCTGCAGAACCAAAGCTTGATCCTAGAGTCTGATGGAGAGGACGGAGAGGCAGTAGCACTAAAGTACATTGCCATAGAGAATCTGCCTGAGGGAATGACAGCTGGAATTTTCCACTCCTGAGATAAGTTGCTGCCACGAGGTAATGATGCAATGAAACTCTCCACCCCAAGCCTTACTGGGAATGGCTTGCCCCAAAGCACTGAACAAAGTCACTTTGGCTCCTGGCATCAGCACCTCCTTCTCTTTTGAATCCTGGCATACTAAAACTTACACAATAGTCTTTTGCTTAACTCATCCGTCACCATCCCAGGAAATGCAGCTGGCCTCCTCTACCAGCAGACTCTCCAGCCCCTGCTTCCTCAGAAGGAAGGGACAGAGCCCAGAGTGTTACTTTTGGCCCACTCCAGCAGGACAGAGCAGGAATCCAACCCAGCCAGGGCCTATTCCTGGTCGAAGGGAAGAAATCCATCTGGGATAGATGCTTACAAAGGTGTGTACTGGTACAGAAGGTTTGGGACACGCAGGTTGGAACCACTGAAACTTCACTAGAGCTGCACAATCTCTCTTTTAGGTGGTTGAGTGGTAAGAGGTGTATTGTAGACAAAGAAAAGTACCTGCTTCCCACCTCTACCCCTTAGATAATGAGGAACCTTCTACTCATTATGGTCCAATTCATAAGACTAAACTGCCGTAATAGTGCATGTCCACAGTAACAGACACTGCAGCAATTGCTGCAGGTAAGACCTATAAGATTTTACACAAAACTGTCAATATTTGTGAATATAAGATACTGCATGAGGCCTGACAATTAAATTCCTGAAATTGTTGCAATGATGATGCTAACCTTTTTGGTATCAGAGGGATTATTTATTATGAATTTGTACCAGCTGGACAAATACTTAAGTTTGCTATTTGGAAGTGCAGAAAACGCTGCGTGAAAAAGTTAGACAACCTGAACTTTTCACCAACAATTTATGGCTCTTACATCATGACAATGTACCAGCTCTCATGGCACTGTCTATGAGGGAGTTTTTAGCCAGTAAACAAATAATTGTATTGTAACTCTCTCGCTACTCACCTGATTTGGCCCCTAATGACTTCTTTCTTTACCCAAAGATAAAGGAAATATTGAAAGGGAGATATTTTGATGACATTCAGGACATCAAGGGTAATACAACGACAGCTCTGATGGCTATTCCAAAAAAAGAATTCCAAAATTGCTTTGAAGCTGGACTAGGTGCTGGCATCAGTGCATAGCTTCCCAAGGAGAGTCCTTTGAAGTTGACCATACTGATATTCAGCAATGAGGTATGTAGCACTTTTTCTAGGATGAGTTCATGAACTTAATTGTCAGAGCTCATATTTTGCCATGTA
>NW_017732495.1:133992-140063 GCF_001890085.2 Hipposideros armiger | reverse complement strand
AAATGTGACTCTCTAGACAGGTGAGAGGTAGTTTCTCAAAATACTTTTCCAGAAAGTTCCCAAGATACCCTTGTTACTTTTTCTAGGATTGTCTATTTATGGCCTGGACTGGCACTTTATATCTCAACAGGTCACTAAAATTCCTCTTTTACAGTTGCAAAACTTTATTTAGGAGTAAAAAGACCCTTTGAAGCTCTCTAAAGAGACCCTCCAAGTTGCCTGATGTAAAATTGTATATTATTTGTTTGTATCTATATATATAAATAATTATATAAACATTATAGTGTCATGTAAGAAGTCCTCCCTTTGCATGGTTTAGATAGGCATAAATTTCGGTTACTGTGGTTTTATTAAAGAACACCAGCCCCCCTGCAACAAGATGGTTGAAACTTCAATTATCACAGTATATTAACCATGAGAGGGTATACAAGTACAAGCTTTGCTGCTAGTTCTTCAGTCCACAGACTTGTTTCAAAGGCTGCCACTGATTGGTTACTGCCCTTTAATTAGTCACACACAGACAGCAAAGCATGCAGTTGTGCTGCCTGTTTGTCCCCCAGTGATAAACACCTGAGATTTTACAAAAATGGTAATCAACAGAGGGAAACAACCAACCAACAAAGATGAAATCACCACAAAGAAACACACAAAAAAAATGATACTGCTAGAAGCAAAATAGGTAGAACATAAATGGGGAGATAGAAGAAATAGCTGATCATGGGAATGCTGGTCAGGCCAACATTCAAGAGATTGTGATAAGCAGCCAAAGAAACTTCGTGAAAGCAAATTTATAGACAAAAGAATGAAGATATTCCAGGAGTGATGCGAGCAAAAGTCTTCACATTAAAGGAACTCTTGGAGTAATTTAATGACACTGAAACTGCAAAGGATAAAATATCGGAGGCTAATTCATGCTTAGAGAGGAATGTGACAATTCATCAAGCATAGAAAAGATGCCTGTTCCATACAGTAAGGCATATGAGAGGAAGGTAAGCACAGAGTGCACATGATTCTTGTTTTCTTTACAAAGAAACAGAACACTTTAATTCTCAATGTTTCTAATGTTTTAAATTACAGTGTAGTAATTAAATATTAGTTTTGCTATTATTTTTTCATTTCTCCATGTTTTTATATCCAATGGTAAGAGAGTTTTAATGCTTGACAAAAAATTTCTAAAAGTCACCAGACAACCCTAATTTCCCCTATTGATAATTAAGATTACTTTGTACATTTTCAATGTACACAGTTATTACTATGATCTTGCGCTACTGTGCAAAGTAAGTACCTTTTGCACAGGTTGCTGTTTCTACAGTATTTTCCCTTAGGCTAGAAGATACCTATTTGGCAAACACTATACTGGCCCTGTTTTTTTTGTTTTGTTTTTTGTTTTGCCCATCTTTTCCAAATCCAAGACACTGTATTTTGATCAAGCTTATATGACCAGTCTCTTATGAAAAGTGGTGTGAGCACAGCTCACAAGTAAGCGGGATGTTCCACACCTACTCTCATGCCCACCAAGTAACTATGGTTCCTATATAAGCAGCCCACAGCTGTAGGCATCATTCTCGACATTGCTGGAAGAGAGTGGAGGAGAATTACGCCTACACTACTGTAAAAGCCAAGATAGTCTGCCAGATTCCATCATGGAAGGTGGTGTGTGAGCATGTTCTTAGCAAGTTCAGGCTACTAAAAAAGATTAGGCAGGTAACAATTATTTGCAGGTGATCTAACTTTAGCTATAAGATAACCTGAAAGTGGATCCTAAATCTGTTTTCAGTCCTGGTTCTTTCATTTAAAATGTCTTCAGAAGTTATTCAAGAGGACACTTTGGGCCACATTTTCAGCATTTTACTAACTTTTTGGTGCTTGCTAATAGTAGAGCCAGAGTTCAAAATCTAAACAATTAAACTCTACAGTGTCTTGTGGATACGTTTTAATTTAAATGAACCTTTGGGAATGTTTACAGGCAGAAATGTTTACAGGCAGACGGTGATCAAGATTCATCCCTCAACTGAATAACAATAGGACCCCAGCAGGTGTACAAAACCATCCATTACAGACAGGTCAGCACAGAGGCTTTTTCATTTATTTAGTCCACATCACTTGTTGATCCTACTCATCATCCAGTGATGGAATCTTAACCATTTCCAGGTACCATATGTTTTGTTTGATTTTTGTGCTTGGAACAAGGAGGCAAATCAGAGACAGTATATTCCAACAAAAGTGTTATCCTCTCTTTTATCAGTTAAAGGCATTCCAGCAGTTTATCAATTTAGATTTTAGAAGTTACTATTAAATTATGTTAGATGATAAAGGCATTATTTATTGAGGCTTATAAATGGAATAAGTGTAACATTGTGATTCTCACTTGAAAGTTAAAAACCAGCTATCTCTGGAAATTTCCTTGGCATGATGACTATCACAAACAGTCTCCTATTTAATTGGCCTTATGATAATGTACAATAAGACTCAGTAGTATGATATAAAACATTAGATTTCTTTTTAGTTTTCTATGATGATAATGTTGATTTAACTTGGCATGATTACTGATCATTATATAGCCTTCCTGGGTTCTCAATGATTTATTCTATGCTATAAACAATTCAGTTCAGAGGCCAATATACATCATTTTAATAGGTAGAAAATCATAGACATGAAAAATGACCTTGACATTATGTTTCTTTTCTAAAATTTCAGAAGCAAAACTTATCTCTACCTAACAAATTATACCACTCTTGCTGCCTAAAGCAATCACAAATAATTTTACCATGTGGGATATATAATCATCCCAAATTACATGTATTAGGTGTTTTTGAAAGTACAAATAAACAAAATGACAGGATTCATTGGCCTCGTTAGTATTAGATACAGTTTCATCTCAAAGAAGTACTTAAGAATTTACCAAGGCAATTTTATAGAGAAACCTACTTCTTGAAGTAGAGATAGTTTTATAGACAGAATTATAGAGAATGCTTCACATTCATGAAGACAGGAATCAAATCCAGAGAAAAGTCAGCCAACAGATTAGCGGAAACCAGAAATCAAAACCATGATGTTGGACTGACACCTAAAGACCACTCTGCTGCTGCAAGAAATAATTCCCTATTATCTAGGAGATCTGTTTGTGTGTCTTCATAACCCTGAACAACTGGAGCCACACCAGTTTAACTGACCTTCAGACTGTGTGTCCTGTGAGTTTTAGCAGGGGTGGCATGAGCCCATGGAGCAAGGTGGACCAGAGAGAACAACCGGCCTAGTGTGTAAGGCGTGTCAGCTCATTCTCAACTCTTCTCCAACTTGCTAAATAAATGACCTTGTCTGAGTGGTTTAGCAGTCCTGGCCCTTGCTTTCCTTATCAGTAAAATGAACAGCTTAAACTACATCATTTCAGGCAGCTTTTTATTTTTTTCCTTTTGGAAAAAGAATACTAGAATTTGTCAAGAAAATTGCTTACTGTTATTTCACAATCCAATAAATTGTTCCAGAGCAAACAGGCAAGCAGCTCATCATGAAACAGCAGTTATACCCTGGCTAAGAGCATGCTGTGTGGGAAATTAGAAAATCTCCTTTTGATATAGTTTCCATGTAAACTTGGGCAATTCATCTTCCCTCTTTGAACTTCTTGTTAGTAACAACAGTCTTGAGAAGGTGAAATGAAATAATATATGTGAATTTATTTGGTGAAGTATAATTGCTACACAAATGTGAGGTGTTTTATTATGTGCCTAGAGAGATATCTCACCCATCAATAATCCTGCTAACATTCAGGCCATTTTAAGTCGGACCAGACATCCGAATTCTTCTCCATCTCACTTTAGCTGAGTTCCCAAAACAGCTACAGCAACATAGTTTTTTATTAAGGAAGAAAATTATCTTGCTTTTATCATGGGATATTTGTTTTCATCAACTTTGACACCTCAGTCTTTCTTTATTATTTTAAGGATTTAAATATTTTATCAGTATCTGCTTTTGTCTGATGAATTTGTTTGCAACTGGTTGAGTACTTTAATTGACAATTCTTTTTCAACAGCTAGTGCATTGTAAACCCATTATTTCTTTGCTTTTATGCTGAGTAATTTGACAACCATTAACATTTTTTGCTTTATTTTATTTAAGAGTTTCACCTGCATAGTTATCATTGAGTTCTAGGAGCTCCAAAATAAAAGCACTAGCTTAAATGATAAGCAAACCTACTAAGAAATGATTGAATTTATGACTTTAGAGACCAATAACCTGCATTATTAGACTTAATGAGCAAAGCTTTAGGTAGCACAGTCAATGGAAGACATAAACAAAAAACCAGGAATTTGTTGTTATCATCCCAAACTTCAGCAAAGACTAGTGTCTGGACAAGTACGCACACTTCTTTCTTAATTATTCCCTTCCTCTTTTTAAGGAAACAAGCAAAAAAATATTTCTAGATATTAGGGTCTATTTACCACCTGCTCCAACAGGAAAATTGTATACTCACTTATACCATCATCCCACTTATTTAGATCTTTGTGAAAATAGAATAATGTTTGATTATAGTAGCTCTGTATATGTTTTAGTTTTTGCTAAGGCATGACCATCTTTGCTATTTTTACTTAAGATGTTTTAGTACTCTTAAACATTTATCTTACTATTAAAATAATTTTTACCTATTATAAAAGAAGTCCATTGAAATGCTGAGTGCAACTGTATTAATTTATGTAATATGTTTGGAACAACTGTTATTTTTGTAATATTAGATCATTTTATCTAGACATTTACTATTTGTTTGGGTTTTATTAAGTACTTTTTTAATACTTAATATTCTCCTTATATAATCAAATATCTTCTATTTTTTGGTGTTTTATGGTTTTTGCTTTTCTTTGGACTGGGATACATACAGACACATAAACAAAATTTTTTCCCCAGAAAATAATCTTTACTAATTAGATATTGATAATTTGCACCAAAGCTATTAATTTATATATATATATTAATTTATATATATACTGATTCTGGGTGGTGAGCACACAATGTGATATAAAGATGATGCATTATAGAAATGCACACTTGAAACCTATGTAATTTTACTAACCATTGTTACCCCAATAAATTTAATTTAAAAAAATGTTTAGTTAGAATTTGGCTATCGAGTCACCTCGAATACTTCAAAAAGTTTAGACTTCTAACTACCTTTCTAATATCTCCTGTGGTTATTGCTTGTTTGCTGTTTATAGCTGATGACTGAAAGGCTTTCATAACCTATGACATTAAATGAAAACCTCAGAAGTTTTCCTCAAGAAAATTGGCAAAATAATGATTGGGAAGAGCAAAGTCTCACCAGAAAACTACTGGAGAGTTACTTCATTAATTCACACTGCAAAGAACCATCTTTCCTACTTAGATTTCAGTAACTCCTAGAAGCAGAACAATGAAGAACCAAAGGATCTGAATCGGTGAACATGGTAAGCAGCTTTCTTGGCTGTCTCAAGTGCTCCTTCAACCGAGAGAGACAAGAAGAACAACACAGTCCTACCCCATTTTCTTTGTTCCCAAATATGCTTAGGCTCCATTTTAAAACAAGGTCAGGGAAACAAACTTGTCATTTTTCTTTGCAGAAGTGATTTTTTAAGCCCCTAAATATATTTCTCTAAGTATTTCGATAAGCATCTGATCTCTGGTCTCTATTTCTCATACTAGTAAACTTTTCCTCTCTTCCTTCTCATAGTTTTCAGTGGCTTTTTTATGAGGCAGCCGAAACATGTCCCCTCTAGTCAGTCACTCCCTAGATTTATAATTTTATTTTTGCTTCTCTAGCTGAACTCTTTCCCCAATTCTCCTTATTGCTACACCCCCACACCAGGCATAGGCTTCTTTTCATTATGCTCTTACTGTTGCTTTGAGTCACCAGAATCACCCCCCAAAGAGCAGATAAACTCAACAGTGACCCCTTCCTGAAATGATTTAGTTGCTTCTGATACAATCTTTGAACTTCTCCAGATCATCAGCAATGTCAAAATTAAATTTGTTGTTTCAGAAAGTGAACCAGATGAAGCATGCTGTACCACTAGGAGATGAGATGCAGAACTAGATGATAAAGT
>NW_017732495.1:125516-128737 GCF_001890085.2 Hipposideros armiger | reverse complement strand
AGATCATCTAAAGATAATGAAGAAGATTTGGGAAAACTTTTGGGGAAGGCTGATTTATTGTGATATCAGCCTTAATATCCTATTATGCATATAGTTATGTATCCTTATGAATCCATAAAAAGCCTTGCTGTAAATGGAATGTTACATGGACAGATTGGAAGGCAATATGCAAATTTGAAAAGATTATTGATGGTTACCAGTATTTAGTTTTCTTTTTTTAATGCAATTTTTATAATTTATAAAGAGAAGTAAATACTGCATGATTTAAGTTGTACCATTAATTTTGCACATTTTTATTATACTCATTTAGAATTAAATTTAATGTACTAACTTGTAGAGCAAATAGAATTGATGACATGTTGTGATCCTATTTCCAATTCAGACTACACCGTTAATTCTCTATTCAGTGAAGCTCTCACCTTAATAATTTACTTCTAGATGCCATGTTTTATTTCAACTCAAAACAATAAAAAGTACAGCCAAATCACAGATTCTCAGCAGAATATAAAGATACTAGGGTTTCCACCATTTTTGCAATATTCTTTATCTTTGGGGTATCAGCACAAGTCTTAAAAGTTAAAAAAAAAGAAATGAAGTCAGTGGACTAAAATTGCATTTTTAACTGAATTCAATACTTTGAATTCAATTCATTGAAATTTATTTTTGCCAACTCAGAGGCTAATGACCTCAAATCCAATTATCCTACAGATTTGTCTACCTGTAACAGCTTAATGCCAAGTAGAAGGTTTTACTAGAAAAACAAAGCATTTCGCGGGACAGTAGAAATTGGAGAAGAGGATAAGAAGTGATTAAGTTATACAGCGATGGACAGGGCTCTCTCTGGAGGGTTCACCTTTCTTAATTACACAAAATTCAGCCAACCAACTCAGCCTAAATTTCCTCTTAATTGGCTGTCACAGTTTTTAAACCATAACTAGCAAACTTAATTTACACTTGGGTTAGAAAAATATTAGAAGCGGCTAATAGATGTGACTATGGTGGTCATTGTCAGCATAACTGATTCCAATGGCATCTACCATCAGGTAAAGATACTGAATGTCAATGAACTGACCAGTTTCCCCAGGCAACTTTAAAATGCGGCCATTACTACTCCTTGGGTCTGTCATTGCTAATATCTCTCAGAAATGAAAATTACTGCTTTAACGTAAAGCATACCCTTCATAATTCTGTCTTGGAAATAAATATATTTAAAGGTCAAAACTAATTGCCAACCCATCTCAAAAGAAAGGTAAGCTCCTAATCTGAAGTCAAACTCTTTAACTGCTTTTGTGTTTCAGCCATTTTCCACTTTTAAGTCTATTTGTTATAACAGTTTGGTATATCTAAATTACATGGCATTGAATCCAAGCAAAAAGATAAAAAAATTTGTGAGGTATGCTCCGGCTGTGAGGATGTTTCCAGTGCAAGCTCAAGTCCATTTCCAGGTCTCAGTGCTCCTTCAGCCTCTACCCACCTCCCTCGTTTGTGGCACTAAAATGGGGACTGACTTCGCTGTGCCATCATCCACAGATTGCCAAACATTTTCAAAGGTTCAATTGTTCCCATCTTTCTTAGTAGCATCACATTGTAATTAGACTTTTTCAATAATTAAATCTGAACAAAACAAGGCTATTTTTGCTTTGTGTAAAAAAAGTATATATGTATTTAACTGTTATGCCCATTGCTTCATCTCCTAAATCAACAACAAATAGAATTTTTAAAGAAAAAGCCTTTTATAAATTTATAGTATTTAAAAGAACTTCAGGCACTTACATGTGAAACACAAGGGTACACATTAAGGTAAAAAGCAAGGGACTTTTAGGAAAAAGGAGGAGGTAACTATGACAGTGATAATATAATTGTATTTGAACATAAATTGAGAGCTCCTAGAAAACAAAAGCAAANAGCCTTAGAATGCACTACCCTTCTCTTTCACATCCTTAACACTAGCATGGTGCGTTTTCCCCACATTTACTCCAACTAGCTTTCTCCTCTGAGCAGCCGGGGTGGTCTTCAACATATCACCCATCATCTTTTATACCCCAATCTCCCCATCAGTTGTTATAAGCATTAGGAAGTAAAAGAAAATATTAGTACAGGGTCTAATACTTAAAGGTTTTCCAAGAAATGTCGACTGCATTTTAATGTCAAAGTAGGCAAAGAGGAAAAGAGGATTGTTGAGATGCATAGCCATCGATGTTTCAGGCAAGATTCAATGTGATGATACAGAAGTAAGTCCTTTAAAAATGAATACTTAAGCCTCACTCCTCTTCCTTTCCCTAAATCTGTTCATCCAGAAACATAAAGAAAAATGTATACGCACTGGTAATCTGTTTGTATAGTTTAGAGGCTTTCTATTAAATAATCAATGTTCATTTATAGAATATTTTGAGTTACACAGTAATTACTTTGTTCTATTTGGCATTGTTATAATGAAGGTAATGCATTTCATCTTCCTTTCTTTGCTAGAGTTCCATTAAAATTACTAAAATTAGGGAATTTTTACACCATGAAAACTTAATTGCATTAATTATTATTTCTCACCCTCAAATGTTTTATAATGAAACTAAATAATGGATGCAATAATGAAGCAAAGGACAAGTTGGATTTGCATATTTTATAAACATACTTAGGAAAGTAACTGTGCTATTTTGTTTGGAATGGTAGTTAGGTCAATCCTATGTTGATGAAAGAGAGAGCCCAATTTCCTTGGGGCAGGTAGGGATAGAGGGAGTGACTTTGAAATGATGTCCTGCGTTTCTCCCTTTGCTTGTATGTGGGAGAAATGAGAAAAGAAAGTTTTCAAAAGAATATTCATGTTTACAAAGAAGCTAATTGTGAAACTTAAAGCAGTTTTTCCATTGCCCCCTCCTCCCACGTGGCATATAAATATGTTTAATTGACTGAGTACAAATGTAGGCAGATTGAGAAAATCCTTTCCAGGCCTTAGCTCATGAAATATGCTGAATTTGCTTCATGGTACAAAGATTACCTTAAAATATAGTGGAAGAGGGTGATGCACTTGACCGGCCTTTGCTCCTTAGTCAGTTTCAGCAAGGCCTGCTGCTCACGAGATCAGCAGACATCCTGCTCCAGTCCCTAGATACTGCCTCTCAGGGTAAGTAGACCACTGCCCTTGGCCCCTGTTCCTCACTCCTCTCTCTGCCATGACCACCACACTCAACACACACTGCAGACTGCCAATCCCTGACAACTGTGAA
>NW_017732495.1:119556-120481 GCF_001890085.2 Hipposideros armiger | reverse complement strand
TATAAAGCTAACAGTGACAGAACTAAGTTTCATACCTTTTTATCCTGGTTCTAAATTTCACTATTTTTCTACTAAGCCTGCTACTAAAAATATTAAGGAACTCATGCTAACTCTTCGATTAAGTGAAAAATTCTTCCAGTGCAAGGTACAAAGATTGGTGTTCTGGAGAACGGAAAGATGAATGGGCACGGACTTGCTGCTCAAGGAGTTTATAATTTACTAAGATGACAGCTGTGTGGACAACTATTGATGTTATTACAGTGGAAGCCAGAATGCGGCTTCCAGAGTGTGGGAGTGCTATATAGCACAGAGTCCTGTAGAGGCCTTGGTAAAGGAGAAAATCACTTCTGAGAGGAAGAGGCTTGGGGATGCTTCATTAATCAAGAGGAATTGTAAGTAGGCCTTAAAGAGTAAGTACAATTTGACAGGTAACAATATTTCTAGCAGAGGGAATAACAGAAACAAAAGCTTGGAAATAGGAAGACACTGTATGTTTCTCATTCACAGTTGCTTTCATTCATTCATTCATTCATTCATTCATTCATTCATTCATTCACTTATTCATTCATTCATTCAGTAACCCATTGACTAATATAAATATTGGGCAGATAGCAAGTTGAACAAAGTCCCGGCCTATAAGAGCTTACATTCTAGAGGTGAACAGAATAAAAATGCCAGGAAAACAAATAAATGAGCAAAATTTTTCAGAGTGAGAAGATTGAGTGAATTAAAACAGTGTTTTGGACTGAGTGGTCAGAAAACGAATAGGTTAAAATGAAAAAAATTCAACAGTGTCTGCTCAAATTCGATATTCACATATAATCTGACCTAGCAATCTTTCTTTACACAAGAATATTGTTAAAAAATGCTTATTATTAGCAATAGCAAAAACAACAAAACAAGCATAATCTTAATAAGTACCAGC
>NW_017732495.1:24270-118712 GCF_001890085.2 Hipposideros armiger | reverse complement strand
GTAAAGGGATTAAGAAGTACAAATAGGCAATTACAAAATAGTCATGGGGATGAAAAGTATAGCATAGAGAATATAGTCAACAACATGATAATAACTATATATGGTGCCAGATAGGATGGTACCTAGAATTATCAGGGGCATCAATTTGTAAGTTATGTAACTGTCCAGCCCCTATGCTGTACACTTGAATGTCAACTGTAACTGAAAAAAAAAATTTAAGGGAAAACTCATATCATTTGATCCAACATTTTAAAAAATCAAACATGCTAAAAGATTCTTATATACTCTGTATTTTAAGAACATTTTTTTCCTGGTTTCCCTTATATTAAGACATATTTTTCAAAACATTAAATGTATTTGTATATTCACCTACTAAAGAAAATAGAAAAAAATTTTTCTTCCTCCTACCATGTAATCCCCACTGATCCCTTCCCCATCTCCTGACCCACTATTTCTTCTGGTGAGATATTTGGGGATTTTAGTTTCAGATTGTCATATTTTTTAATGAAGTATAATTACATGGACTTCACTACATACTTTATTGGTTTATTTGATCACCAGTCTACGTCCTTCTTCTATTCATATTTTTTTTCACAGAGCACAAGCTTAATCACTTCTACAGAGGGTCTGTAGATGATATTTCTGAGTCTTAGTGTATTTGTTAATATTTTATTTTATACTCACACTTCAATGATTATGTAGCTGGCTATAAGATATTAGGTTCAAATTCAATTTCCCTCAGAATTTGAAATTTTGCCCCACTGAGTATCTTTTATTGTTCAGTCTAACGCGAATCTAATTCTCACTTCTGTCTTTTTTTCTTTGTAGACATTTGGGATGTTTTTCTTCATCCTTGGTATTCTCAAAATTTACCATTTTATGTTTAGCTTCATTCATTAATTTAAAAAATATTCATTGGGCACCTACTATGTGCCAAGTGTAGTTTTATATGTTAGGGATATAACAGTGAACACAAAAGCCAGAGACATGTGTCTTTTATTATTTAATCCACTGGCCACCTGGTGGTCCTTTGAATTAGTGTTGTACTTCACTTAAAAAATGTTTTATAATAATTTCCTTGGTTATTTCTTCCATTCCACCCTCTCTGTTCTATGTGCTTGGAATGCTTAGAAGAAGGTATATTGCACATTATGGAACCATCTTCCCAATAACATACATTGTCTAATCATTTTCTAGAGTAGCTATTTTTAATTTCTGGGGTTTTTTTTGTTCTCTATACTGAAGAAACCCTTGACTTGTTAATTCATTCTTTAGCTCTGTCTACTCTGCCATTAAGCTAGCTAATGAGATATTGAAATTTCTACCCAGGTATTTAAATTGGTATAAGTTATTGTTGTTGATTCATGTTGTTCTACATGAATCAATATCATCTGCTTTCTTTTTTTCCTCTCTGCTTTCTTTCTGTCATAAATTATTATTTCAGATTTTTTTTTTTTTTTTTTTTTTTAGCTGAGCCATCCTGCTACCTGTTGGCAGCTCAGCTCGGGCCGGGCATTAAACCGCTGTTGCTCAGAGCTCAAACTCTTGAGCACGGTCTTAACCAACTGAGCCACTCGGCCGACCCTATGAATTATTATTTCGTAATTAAGGTTATTTTAAAGTGATCAACAATTTATAATTACTAAGCTATTTATTTTTCTTCCAATAATGGCATTTTAAAATAGATGTTATGTTATCTCTTTAATATCAATTAGAATAACTATTTTTGTTTATCCAAATAACTAAATTTTCAGGTGTAAAGTCATTTATTTGGTGAATTTATTGACTCTCTTTCATAGTGATACATTTCCTCATGTAGTTCTTGGTTGTCTGGCCATCTTTGTATTCCAGAGTCAACATTTGACTCTTTGAGATGCGTGATCCCTTCTTGGATGGCTCCCTCAGGTGCTTGTGGAAAGGAGCAGTGCATGTTTTATAGGTAAGTGTATAGCTCGTCTTCTGCTCCCTGGCTCCATGCCCTTCCTGTAGGTCACTAGCCACACAATGGACCACCTCTCTGGCCTTACAGCCTACATACACTCATCACTTTATTGTGACAATAAACTGCTACTGCCCACTGCTAAGCCCTATTGGAGAAAAAAAGGGTGACTGACTGGTTATCCTCCTCAGAAAGAAATTACTGATCCCAATGTTCCAGAAGCTTCAGCTGCTCATTGCAGTCATTGACTCTGAGGTTGCAGCACCCTGGGACTCATCCCCTCATCTGCGTTCTTTTTTTTTTTTTTTTTTTTTTTTTTTTTTTTGTGCTGTGCTTTTTTCTAGAGCATTGTTCTGCATGAATCAAATTCATCTGCATCCCCTTCTCCTTATCTGCTTGCTTTCTGTCATAAATTGTTGTTTTATAACATAATTAAGGTTATTTTAAAAAGTACCTTTTCAGCTATTTTAAGAGATTTGGGGAAGCACAGGCATTTGTTCAGCCAACCATCTTTATCCAACTACTTTCTTTTTCACGCTCCGTTAAATTAATTCAGCAAGAAAATGATTTTCTGAAAAATGGTTACTTTTACCTAGAATATGAAAGCCAGAAATATTGAACATATTCCTCATGAAATAATCCTATAGAAGGCAAGTAAGCCAAAACAGTTTTATTTTGTTATGTTTTTTTCCTGTGCTCATTATTAAATTATCACCTCCTAGCTTCCAACCCACTGCTCTATTCTTCACGTTTTGTGATTCTGAGGCAGGGACTCTGCAAAAACAGTTCTCTTTCATTAGCTGGATCACTATTAGGCTTTGACAACAAGTGGCACTAGACAGAGTAGACAAGAGGAGAGAATGCAGGTACTTTCCTTCTAGGTTACTTTCTGCTTCTGTTTTGATTCTTGTTATTTTCAGCATCACCCAACAAAGATGTACCCTGTCAGTGGCTCGTTGTTCCAGTCGTACAGTTAATTCCAGTTATATTTTTTTTCCCCAACACAGACAAAACCAACATCGCTATGGTCCCTAACAAGACCTAGTTTTAGCCAACTGGTGCCCCCTCCTCAAAGGTTTAGTTCCCAGTCCCATGCAGCACCTCTGTGGCATTCTTGAGGCACTTACACAGCTCAGCAACACCCCCTCCTCGGAAGTCTGAGTCCAAGCTCTGTGAGTCCCTCATCCAAGCTTCTAAATTTTAATAATCCTAACCTCTTCCATGTATTCACTTATTCCCTAGGGATGTTCTGTGAAACCTTATTGTCCCCTTTTTCAGATATCCAATTCCTGGCTGAAAACTCTTTATATTAAATTCCATTAAAATTGCTGTGGTTTCTATCTCTTAAGTGGGCTCTGAATAGTACCCTTCTATACCTATCATGGCTGTCTTCAAGTGCCCAATGCGAATTCTGTCTTACTGTCAAAATGACTATTACTACTTATATTACATCTGCAAAATATTACATACTGTTGCTATATTTTACTGAAACATTTGAAATACAGTTAAAGGAACATGCACACGAGTCTCCTCTCATAATTTCAAAATATTTTAGTTCAAGATGGTTTTGAAAGGGTAAATAAAGCATTTCCATTAAATTTTTCTCCACACAAGTTTTTCTGAAGCCCTAAAGCACCAGAATCCTCACTGTCTGTCTTTGGAAATCTTTTCATTTCAGTAAACTAATCATGAGTTCCTTGTCTATCCAAGCCAGAGAAAATGTTAATGTCAAACAATGGATACTGTCAACTGAAGTATGACTTCCCCCAGAGTATTTAAATTTCTTTAACTCTTGACCCAACTTACACATATTTTCTTTTAAATACGTAGCAAAAGGGAGCAAAAATGTTTAGATATTTACTAGACTTACATTTTATTTTTGTAGAAAATCAGTGGATGCTACCTGGCTGTTAGTGGACAGAAATATAAAAGCCATGGAAGCAAAAGAGGCCTCAATATGGATCACGAGTCCTGACTTTCATCTTGCTCCCCTAATTGATTAAATAGTTGAGTCCAAATATATATTGTCTGTGACATCTCACTCTCAGGAGGTTGCCACATCACCAGTGTTAATAACAAAAAAGTCCAGATAAAACAACAACACAACATATACAAGACAGGAGGTACCAAGTAAGTACTTGGTTTTTTGAGACGAGGACCAGCTGCTTCATGAAAAGTCTGGCTTTTCACATTAATGTCTTACTCATACTCGGCAGCCATGAGACTATTGACAAAAGCAATGCCTTTCTCAGGTAATCAGAAAATTAGCAGAAGGACCTTAACTATTAGTGCCATTACCCTAAACGTACCCAACTACTGACTGGAGAGATGGATGTGGAAAAAAGTGTACAAGAATAACAGTTATTCTGCCCAAATGATGATTTTATCCCAAGGTTGGAGCTCCCAGGTCATCACTGAGATTGCCCTAAATAAACACTAGGGTAGCAATGCAGACTCAACCCAGAAATTGCAAGTGAAGGTAAAAAACTTATGACAATCTGTTCCATATAAAAATAACTGAGTGACATATCCTGAAAGAAAACATCATTAAGAATTTATCTTTAAAAATGTTCCTTCTTTCCAACCAAGAACCATTTTTTTGTTGTTGTCCAAATAAAACAGAGTAATTTTTTAATCTAAGATTAATTTATTCAAGGACCTAAAAATTCCACAGAAAACTTCCTCCCCCAAAATTATTCTTTGAAGCATGTCATCAGTTCATAAAATGTAGACATTGTAAAATGTTTTTAATTACAGCTTAATTTTTATCACTGTGTTCTGGTAAAAATAAGCCAAGGATATGATTCTATGCACTGATATATATAACCCATCAAAATGCTCTCTCATCAGAAATTATTCTTAAAATTTAATTAAGAATATATTTATTCACTCAAGAAATATTTGTTGAGCATCTTTTACATGGTAGTTTCTTTTTTAATCACAAGGTAAGACCTCCCAGGGATTACAATGACAAACAAAAAATTACTTTCTGTTTTTTTCTTATGTTATTCAAATTCCAACTGTTTGTTTCTTCTTAGTACAGTGATGGTCAGATAATGAGAGAAACAGGCAGTTAATAGTTGAAAAAGAGTACATTCTTACAATGGAAATAATTTAAACTATTTGCAGAAAGGAAAGTCCAATTAAAGTAAATTCAACTGACCTAACTTTAACAATTTTTTCAATGATCACTATGTTTTACATTTGAATTAAGTGCACATATTTTATTACTATTTTTACTCACCGCTATTGCTTATATCCCACTCCATTCCTTGGATTCACTTTTCCTCTTGCTGGAGTCCATCCTTTTGTAGTTTTCTCAGCAAGAATCTGTAAGAAGTAAATTCTATTAGACTATCCAAAACTTTCTTTATACTTAATTCTTGAACAATAATATAGACCTGTATAAACCCTCAGGTTAAGATTATTTTTGCCTCAGCTTTTAAAGCTTTTTTTTCTATTGTCTTCTAGCATGTACTAATACTAGGAGGAAAAAAATTCAGTCAATGTAACTGTTGCTACTTTGAGAAATCTATAAAACAATTCCTAATTAGATTGTTTAATTTTCACCTAGGGCCACACCATGTACAGTTCTGTAATTCTTGCCCTGTACAAAGGAATATGGCTAAGGGAGTAAGTGGGGGCTGAAAACTAGGCCAAGAGTCACTCACTCAAGTCATTAAATAAAAGAACAGCATCTGTCAGAGGGTACTGTTTTCTTTTACACATAAAAGTGTCATATAAGATGGTGGTGTCGCTATATCATATACAGGATTTAATTTTTACTTCTCATATTCACCCCTTTGGTCATTATCTGTTTGAGGATCTGTGTCTTTCTTCAATTTAGAAGATACTCTCATTTCTTCAAATCTAGCCTTTTTTATATATATATATTTTATAGAATACATATTAGACATGTCAGAACTATTAAAATGTTAGTCCTGGGGCTGGCCGAGTGGCACGATGGTTAAGAACTGGCTTGGGACGCCAGAGGGCCCCGGTTTAGATCCCACATATGAGGGCCAGTGACACTGTCCTCTACAGCTAAGATGCTGAACAACAGCTCAACCTGGAGCTGGGCTGCTGTGAGTCGCTGGCCATGGCTGCAGCCCCTGTTGCAGTGGGTTGCCATGGGCTACCGTGTGTAGCCAGCAGCCAGCGTGAGCGGCCAGCAGCCACTGTGAGCGACGGTCCAGAAGCCGGCGACTGATGTGCCTTGCCTGGGAAGAGCACAATGATGGTGCCAACTTGGGCCAGTGAAGCAACGTCCTCCACAACTAGACTGAAGAACAAAACGACAGCAACTTGTCTGTTCCCCTTCCCCCAATTCCCCAGCACTGTTCCCATCCCCCCAATTCCCCAGTAAAAATCTTAAAAAACAAAATAGCAATGCTAAAAAAAAAAAAAAAAGTTAGTCCTGGGTCTAACTTTAGCTTTATTTCTTATTTAAACTCAGTGTTTTGTTCTCGATCTTCCAATTTATTAATAATATTTTTAATTATTAATATATCAATCTGTTAATTGAAAAAAATAACCATAGTTTTCAATTCCACAATTTCTAACTGGTTCTTTTTGTTTTTCCTTTTCTGTAGTCACATTTATCTGTTTGTATTTCATGATTTCTTTTTCTTGTTCTATCAATGATACTTATTCCTTGTCCTCTGAGGGTTTCAAAAATACTTATTTTAAAAATCTGTTTTGAGAGATTGCTTTAGTATTTGTATTTCTTCAAATGATAGTTTACCCACTTACTGAGTTTACTGGCCATCTTTCATGAGGGTTTTGTGTTCCCCTTCTTGAGCAAAACTTTTCTCTTTCCTTTTGCTCACTGCCATAGTGGTATAGTGTCTAGATACTTTAAATATATATTTTAAAATATTTTGTTCAGCATTGTTATGTCGGGGGGGGATGTTGGAGGTGGTCAATCATCAATTAACAATAGGATTTTAATTAGAAGTCTTAAATATACATTTCTAATGTATTATTTGCTAAACCAGGAGGTGCTTAAAAATATTTTATGGGTTTGGTTTGCAAGGTTAACTATCTTCCAAAACAACTGTAATATTTTGCATTCCTACAAGCAATGAATGCGACTTCCTCATTTTACATCCTCACCAGCTTATAGGGTTGTCAGGAGACATCCTTTTCTTGTTCTTGATTTTAATAGATTTCAGTTTCTCACCATTAAGTATGATGTTAGCTTGCAGATTTTTGAAGCCCTTATTTGTCAAGTTGATGGAGGTTCTATTTCTAGTTTACTGAGAGCTTTATTACAAATGAGTGTTGGATTTTATCAAATGTTTTTTCTGCATCTATTGATACCATCTCAGTGATTTTGTTTTAAAATATCTGGAACAAAGCTCAGGAATTTATCTTTTACATGAGGACCTCAGATGACTCTGATTCGCATGGTCCTAAGACTACGCTTTCAGATGCTCTGTCCTAGGAAGTCCATATACACTGACTTCAGGGACACTGAAATCACATTTCAAGGACACCAACCTAAGTTTCCCCCAAAGTGTTTAACACTGGTATAAATTAATTTAACATACATAACTGTCATTGAATACAGAGCCCTGTGTTAATAGTCGACTTTTTTCTAGGTTAGTCCAACCCAAATATCATATGTAAGTACAGTCTTCTTTCTCAGGCCAAAATTGAGAAAATAAGTTACATTCTGGTTTTCATTTTTTTTCTCACTTTGTTGGAATTTCAAACTATTGGGTTGTTGGGAAAGTCATGACGTATTTTTTCTATGTTTTTCATTGCAAAAATGTGTCATGACTTTTCCGACAACCCAAAATTTCTCTTAGTACAGTAATGTCAGACTGAAGAGAGAAATAGAAAGTTGTTGGTTATAAAAAAGTGAGTCAGTAAATCAAGAACATTTGAAATCCATAGCCAGTGAATAGAATCCCAGTTGAAGTAAATTCAGCAGACCAAACTTAATGTTCTTTTCAATAAAATAGCTCTTCTTTAGAGTTAAAAAGAACTAATATTGAATCATTATGTTGTATACCTTAAACTAGTGTTATATGTCAATTATACCTCAATAAAAAAATGCTACATTTGTCCCTGAATACAGTTTGGCTATCAGGCTCGTTAATAAAAATGCTTCCAAGTCTTGGTGGTGGAACCCTAAAACTTATTTATTTCTTAGTCTTATTCTAGGCACTAAAAACTGCTGAAATTTTTTGGCCCAAACAGAAATGTTCCAGGGCAAATTTATATCCACTTTCTAACATAAAGGTGCAGAAAGAACTTGTAAAATTGTTTATCGATATAGTTTTCCAACAATGTGAAGGCTACAAGTGACTTTCAGTTGGTGATGAGATAACAATCGATTCTTCCCATCTTGTCTCTTACTGGAGGCGGGGTATCCAGGAACCTGATCGGTGCAGAAATACTGGAAAATTTGATGTACATAGAGAGCAGTTCAAGGAGAGAATGCATAGGGAGGTCTGATTTATACCAGTTTTGTGTCTTGGGTTCTAATCTGATTTACTTGACTATTTTCAATGTCTGGACACAGCATGATCCCTTCCCGCCTTAGGGTTTTTGTCCATAAACCTGCTGAAAGGGTTTAGTGTAACTGAGTATAAGGAATATGTTTTAAATGAAAAAAAGTAACTCTCTTTGCTGTTCTTTATCTAGCTTCTTTCTCTCAGCTGAATATAAAGTACATTTCCCACTTTAAAATCACCCTTTAGAAATTTTGTTCTTATTCACTGTGGCAGAGAAGATAAAAAGATTATAGTTTCTATCCTAAGCCTAGGATCCTGGTTTACTGACAAGTGTATATTGTAGTAAGAATGAAATCTTAGATGATTGCTATCGTGCTGGCTTCCTACACAATACAAAGACAAACTGTGAACCAAGTCCTTATGAAAAATGAAAATATTTCATTAAGTCTATCCAAGTTATGCTCTTGACAAAGTAAAATATTTCTGTCACCAAACCAATACATTTTCCACTCCTCTTCAGCATTTGGTTATGTGGAGGTGGTAAGTGAAGCTTTCCTCTGATGTTGGTTCCAAATAAATAATGTGAGGGATAGTGCCTCATTCATTCGGAACTGATGATATCATCTGTCTCTTGTTACGAAAACCATGTGGCTGTAATGTGAAAGATGGCATCGATGGCTTTACCAAATTACTCCTTTTGATTAACATTGAGGTTGCTTTCAAAATTTTCCCCCAGAGAGTTTTATTTTTTTTTTAAGTGTTGGAGGGTTGAAAGGCACCCAGGTTGTAGCTTTACCTTGTCCAAATGACAGCTGCTGACTTGGTGCCATTAATCCATTTTCATTACTCATTCTTTGAAAGCAAGCATGTGATCCATATGGGGAGCCACCAACACCCAAATGAACACAGTGGTGAACACAGGAAGCAGCTGTAGAAATTGTGGGGAATCATCCCTTCTTCCTCAGCAGTGTGCCACTAGTATCTGTCCCTACCTCTGTCAACTTCCTCCTTGTTTTAGTTAAGTTTCTACACCTGACTATCCCTTCAAAGCTCTGAAATGCCTGTGCAGTTGAGTCTTTGTCTAGTAGCAAGAGTATGAAAATCTTTTGGGCTGGAGCAGAACTCAGCTTTGTTACCAGCTGTTCACTATTTCTACTGTTTAAAAAATTAAAAGTACGGGTGGAGGGTGGACAAACTATGGTCCACAGGCCAAATTCAGCCCATCATCTATTTCCGTAAACAGTTTTACTGGAACACAACCATGTACATTCTTTATACAGTGTCTACGGCTGTTTCACGCTAAATGGAAGAGTTGAATAATTGCAACAAACACCATATGACACACAAAGATAAAAATATTTTCTAACTGCCTCTTTATATGAAAAGTCTGCTGACCTCTGGTCTAGGATCCTGACATTACTTGTTTAGGACCTTTTCTTACTTTCTGTGTGCCCTTTCTATGCCTCAGCTTTCTCATCTGTAAACTGGGGACAGAAATATGACATACCTCACACGGTTCCTGTGAGGATGAAGTTAGATTAAATAATGCATGTGAAACACTCAGTACAGGGTCTGGAGGAGCACTCAATAAATATTACTTAGTGTTGTTGGGGCTCAATGTTTTTCTTGAAGCTATCAATTTGAACTGTTTCTTTCTTTTTTTTTAAAGATTTTTATTGGGGAATTGGGGGAAGGGGAACAGACAAGTTGCTGTCGTTTTGTTCTTCAGTCTAGTTGTGGAGGACGTTGCTTCACTGGCCCAAGTTGGCACCATCATTGCACTCTTCCTGGGCGAGGCAGATCACTTGCCAGCTTCTGGATGGCTGCTCACGCTGGCTGCCAGCCACACACGGCAGCCCATGGCAATCCACCTGCCATCACCGACAACTCACGGCAGCCTAGCTCCAGGTCGAGCTGTTGTTCAATATCCTAGCTGCAGAGGGCAGCGTCACTGGCCCTCATATGTGGGATCTGAACCGGGGCCCTCTGGCATCCCAAGCCAGTTCTCAATTAACGCACCACTCGGCTGGCCCCTGAACTGTTTCTTATGTAGCAGTTCATATAGAGGGCAAGAACTTCAAACCTGGTTCAATCTATACAACACAGGTTATCACTTATGCTATCTTAAGCAAGTTGTTGTACCTTTTTTATCTATATAATGGGATAATGAAGGCTATCATGGAAGGTGGCTGCACAGTAAACTATCAAGTAAATATGGGAGATTAAATGCATGTCCCCTTCCAATGTCCAGCTAAAAACACAGTAAAGGAATAAAAAGCACAAACTACAAAATCAAAGAGTGCTGATGGGAAAAAGAAGCAGATAAAAAAATGCCAACAAATACTTACAAACCAGCAAGCAGATCAAGTGCTAACTGGTTGGAGAAAGCTGAACGCTAACAATGGACAGTGGACAATGGGGAAAAATATAGAGCAAGCCAACCCACACTTCAAGAAAACAGGACTGAGAAATGTGAGAAGAATACCAGAAGATGGATAGGTGTTTGTATAGGAAGTGGTTAGCTACTAATTCACCTCCCCTGCTCTGTCATAAGACTGGAAATCTATAAAGATGGAACCAGGAGTCCTCTGAGTTCAACATTAAACAGGGTTATGCACAAGAAGAGGTTATAATGCTGAAAACAGGGAGATCAAGGGGAAGTGTAGATTTATATGGTGGGGTTCCTAAACTCTTTCCCCACTTGGCTCCTAGAAGGTTGACAGTCTTATGCTCCCTAGGAGTAGAGCAAAGGATATCTCTGTAGAAAAAATAGGGGGAAAATCAGAATTAAAAGGTTAATCTAGAAGAGCCAACACTTGAATAATAAGTGTCTGAGGAAGAAATAACACAGATCATTGAAAGAAAAAAAAAATTAAGGAAATAATACTAGTACAGTTCCCAGAATGAAATGAACGAGCCTGTCAAATCCCTAGAATATTTGAAGAAAACCTTATACTGAGACACAGCATAGTAAAATTTGAGAACAGAGACAAAGTCCTTAAAACTTTCAGAGAAGCAAGAGCAACAGCAATGGTAAGACAAATGACAAACAATGAATTGAAGGCCATAATAATAGGCAACTTCTCAACAATGCTAGGAGCTAAAAAGAAATGAAGAAATGCTTTCAACATTTTGAAGAAAATGGATGTTTAACAGGAAAGCTCTACTTAGTCAACCTATCAACTAAATGTGAGGACTAAATAAAGACACTTCAGGAATGCAAACTGTAATACAAACACACACACACACACACACACACACACACACACACACACACAGAAAACCTCACACAAACCCTTTCTTGGCCATTTATTGGAGGATATGCTGCATGAGAAAAAAATAATAAAAAAGTAAACCAAGAAAGAGATGTGTTATCTGGAGGCATTCTGGGAAGAAATTGGGGGTTGCTGTGTAGATTGTAAATCTCTCTGAATTATCCCTAAAGAAAGAGTAAGTAGGATAAACTAAACAAAAAGCTAATGGACATCTACAACAAATCATGGTTACCGTGTGTCCCCCAACCACGAAATATGAATGAGTGAGGAAGAATGACTGAGACAGTAACACCTAAATTTTATCAGTAATGATGTGGAATGAAATATATGAGGTTGGGAAGGGAGAAGACCAAGGAACTTCTGATGGCCTTGAGGGCTAGAGGACCCAAACATTCATAAATTTTGGTTTCCTAGTCTAAAATTAGTCATCAACCTTTTCTTCTTCTTCATTCATTCTTCCAGCATCTAATTTAAAGGAATATCCTTTTACTCCTAGCAACACTCCAAAGGCAATATTAGGCTTACACTATTTTTTGTAAGCTCATCCAATTCTTCCCCCATTATTAATAAATTATATCTGCATTATTAGACCACATAGCCTTTATACATGCTACTACCTCCCATAACTTGAGGACATTTATATAATTTACTAAGTCAGAAAAGTTTTGAGAGTAAAGAGGACTATTATTAATTAGACCAAGACAAGAGGTATAAACTGAACTATATTGGCAAATCAGACCATATATATATATATATATATATATATATATATATATATATATATACATATATATATATTTATAACAACTATCTATTCTTACTACTACAGGTAAATATATATGTAATGCTTATTACATCTTCTTACACTGGTATCTCTCGTCATTTTAGTCATCTGAAATCCACTGTCTAGCAACTTCTGTAGGAAGAGCTCATGATAGCAATATACTTCAAGTCTTTGCATGTTCATGAAAGTTCTATTCAGCCTTTAACGTACCAATCACTGCAACACCTTAAATACTACAGGTTTCCCAGAGGAAAGGGCCCTCACATTCAGTGGACAAAGCACTGAGCAGCTAGTTTTGTAAGTGAGAAATGGCTGAAACTTCTCAGGTAAAGAATATACTTGAGAAGTAGTAAACATATCAATTCTAATAATTGAAGCACAAACTATTCACATCTTATGCTTCTTGTCTCACCACCACCAATAACTATAATTTTGTTTGATGGGTATTTGGATGGTTCTCTAGAATTTAATTGAAACATTACTGTAGCATTATACATATATTTTTCTTTGGTTATATGAAGAGTAAAATTCACTCAAGTAAGGTATAGTAATAGTGGTAGGCATGTGAAGAAAAACATTATACCACTGTTATTGATGTAGAGGGGCTCTGCAGAGTGTTAAGTAGGACGGGTTTTAACACACTGAAGATGCTTGCCCTTGTGGAATTTTTAGGGTAAGGACTGGTTTGTAAGCCTGGCTGCTCATAGAATCACCTAGGGGATTTTAAAAAGTACTGATACATGACCTTCACCCTCAGAAATTCTAACTTGATTGTCCAGAGGTGGGACCTGAGCATCCATTTTGTAAAAGCGTGCCAGATTATTCTAATGTGCAGCCAGGGATGAGATCTATTGTTCCAGAGATGGACCATGTGATCAATACACTTCAGAGCCATGCAGCAGATCTGGCCTTGGACACCGCCCTCATGCATTTAAACAGGAGTGAAAGACGTCAGCATGGAATGGATGGGAGGTTGGGATTTAAGGGAATCATCACTTAGTAGCCTTTATTCTCTCCATGAAGCTGAGGGTAAAATCTCCCACTGAGAATGAGGACAGAAGGAGACTTAAGAAAAGGACAAAGAAAAGGACAAAGAGACTTAAGAAAAGGGCAGTTTACCCTAACAGCTAGAAGAAGCAATTGACACAGATAACACAGTCCGAAAGTTTTGAGGACCCAGATGAAGTCAGAAACCTTGAATTTGTAGTGGCACTGATTTTTATCTATGCTTGATTTTCTGTCATAGATGGAGAGAAGTATGTATGTCTTATCTTACTCACAAAATGTGAATTATTCCCATTTTTGTTTTATGCTCTGAGTCCACAATGTGTTATTGATAATGCTAATCTCTACAGACTCAGTAAGCAACATAAAAAGGCCTGGTTCCAGGGCAAGCACGAGCCTAGTGCTTCAATTCCCATAGGGAAATTTTAAATAGTTCCAACACACGCTGCCTACATACCAGCCTCTTCTGGGCTTTATGCATATTTAAATCACTTGTGACTGAGATGGGGCTTTTAGTTTGATGACAGAATTTGCTATCACTTTGATTCTTTGTGATAAGACGCCCTTATTCTGTTCTTACACACCTCTCAGCATGTAAATGGCAGCGCTGGGTAACTTTGGCGTATTGGGTATCATTGGAGAGATGAATATCAGTTAAGAGTCTAATGTTTTCTTTCCTAAAACTGTCCTCAAGTGGTAAACATAAGCAGGCTTAATGTTCTCAAAAGTCATTCTGAGATAGTCATACTGTGTTAGGAATGTTCTGTTTGCCTTTCTTTCAAGAACAAGAAAAAACTCCCACAATGTTTTAGAAAGGGGAGGGAGTGAGGCAGTATGTTTCCAAACAAGATTTATAATAAAAATGCTTAAGATGCTGGAAATCAAGCAACACACATTTGCTGAGAATTTACAGTCTTTCTGCAAAGATCATTCCATATATTATAATTTGGCTGTAGAAAGTTGATCAAAAATTCATGGCCATAGAAAATACATGTGCAATGATGAGAATCACAGAATTACCTCAGTTATACCTGATTATTATTAGTTTTTAATTGGGGAATTGGGGGATGGGAACAGTGCTGGGGAATTGGGGGAAGGGGAACAGACAATTTACTGTCCTTTTGTTCTTCAATCTAGTTGTGGAGGACGTTGCTTCACTGGCCCAAGTTAGCACCATCATTGCGCTCTTCCTGGGAGAAGCAGATCAGTCGCCAGCTTCTGGACAGCCGCTCACAGAGGCTGCGGCTACACATGGTAGCCCATGGCAACCCACTGCAGCAGGGCTGCAGCCTACGCTGTCACTGGCCACTCACAGCAGGCCAGCTCCAGCTTGAGCTGTTGTTCAGCATCTTAGCTGTATAGGGCAGTGTCACTGGCCGTCATATGTGGGATCCAAACTGGGGTCCTCTGGCATCCCAAGCCAGCTCTTAACCAACACGCCACTCGGCCGGCCCATATACCTTATTTTTTTAATCACTTTATTTTATTTATTATTAAGTTTTATTAAATTTATTGAGGTGACACTGGCTAGTAAAATTATATGGGTTTCAAGTACTCAAGTCTATAATATATCATCTATATATTGCATTGTACATTCAGCACCAAGAGTCACTTCTCCTTCCATCACCATATATTTGACCCCCTTTACTCTCTTCTACCAGCCCCTTCCTCACTTACCCTCTGCTAACCATTAAACTGTTGCCTGACACACTATTTTAAATTTCTCCTTTCACAAATGAGGAGAGTGAGTCCTAGGAAAGGTAAGACCTGTCCAAGGTACAATTTATTCATCAACCAAAAAGGTACTGGGTACCTATTTTATCTGTTGACACTGTGAGGTGGTAAGAAAGTGAATAACATGAGGTTCTCTCTATGTTCAGGGATCAGTTATTATAGGTCTCCTCACCGTGCAGTGCTCTTTCTGCTATGCTACAAAGCAGGAGCTAGTCACAAGGGAGCCAGGCACAAAGACATTTCCCTTGGCTGCCACCATCCAGATCAGCTTTGGAGATATGATCCATTGCAGGTACCCACTAAATACATATTGAGTAAAGAAAAGAGTCCATAAAAAGAAAGAGGAATATGGTAAATTTGTGATAAGATGGATCTGGGTGGGCACATGCAAGAAATATGGAAGAAAAGGTTCAGATCAGAAAGGGGAACGGAACTATGGTTTTGTTGGCTAGTCAGCAGATTGGCTTGACTGGAGTGGAGGGAGTTTTGGTTAAGATGTGATACAAGGTGAGACGAAACACACAGAATGGGACCAGGTCTATGTAAACCCTTGAGTCTGAGGCTGTCACATTTTGACTCTATTCCACGGACAAAAGAGAAGCACCAGGGTGTTATGCAGGTGAAAACCAGGATGAAAGGAGTATTTGAGGAGGGCTTCTCTGGTCATGTGGAGGATAGACTGGAGTCAAGAAAAGGACACAAGAAGACCAGTAAAGGAGCCATTACCCAGTGCTGGTGAGCTATGAAGGGTCTGGAAGGAGTGCTAAGTAGGATGGTGGTGAGAAGAGAAATAAGGAGCTATTTAAGAGAAATAATAATAAAAAAAATAACGACCTGGATTTGGTGACGAAACAACATTAGAAACGAATCCTGGAAGAAGGGGGAAAGTCTTAAGATCTCTAGATATGAGAGTTCATGTATTTGGAGTTGATAACTGAAGTCATAGTAACAGGTATCTTGATTAACAAGTTAGCAAATATATTAAGAATATTCTTGTTTCAGATTGAATTTAAGTAGTCTTTCAGCGCTGTCTCCTTTGTAAAAACAAAAACAAAACATGCAAAGAAGAAGGAAACAAACTCAACTGACTAGCATTTATGAGAACTATGTGAACTTTTATGAACATTTGTCTTGAAGTATTTCCTGGAATGGAGCTGTAAAGAAGAGTTACAGTGGAAAATTACTATTTAGTACTAGCTAATGCATTAACAATCTTGCTTTTGAAAAATAATTAATCAAATTCATAAAATCCTCTCTGAACCCAAGGTCCATATGTTTAGTACCTATGTTTTTTTTATGCAGTTTATTGTTTCAGGTCTTATGTTTATGTCTTTGATCCATTTTGAGTTAATTTTGGTACATGGTGACAGATAGCAGTCTAGTTTCATTCTTTTGCAGGTGGCTTGCCAATTCTCCCAGTACCACTTATTGAAGAGGCTCTCTTTTCTCCATTGTATGTTTTTGGCTTCTTTGTTGAAGATGTGGTATATATACACAGTGGGATGCTAGTCTGCCATAAGAAAAGATGAAATAGTGCCATTTGCAACAACATGGATAGATCTTAGATTATTATGCTAAGCGAAAATAAGTCAGACAGAACAAGTTGAGAACCATATCATTTCACTGATATGTGGTATATAAAACTGAAAACAACAAAGGAACAAGACAAAGAAATGAAGAAACAAAAACTCATAGACACTAACAACAGTTTAGTGGTTACCAGAAGGTAAAGGGGGAGGGGGATAGAATAGGGTAAAGGTGGTCAAATGTATGGCGATGGAAGGAGAACTGGCTCTGGGTGGTGAACACAGTGTGATATATAGATGATGTATTACAGAATTGGACACATGAAACCTATATAACTACTAACAATTGTCACACCAATAAGCTTTAATTTAAAAAAATGATAACTAGATAAATCTGTCCTTTTTACACCCACCCCTATCTAATTATAGTAGGAAGCAGATGCCTTTGAACAGGCAATTTTTAAAAGCCTGTAATATCATTACTTATGGCTTTTAATGTACTGCTGAGACCATTTAGGATATAGGCTTTTAAATTAGGTGTAAAATATTGATATAGCTATATTTTTTGTAAAAAATAGAGACTACCGTTAAGTGAGGTATATTTACTTCTTCATTTAAATGAAGTTTAAATAAATCCCCATTGGTCCATTTTGGGGTGTTTCTTTCCAAAAAAAAGCAATCTTCTGAAAGGTCTTTATTCTAGTGGTATGTTCTGCTTAATATTCCATTTACATTTGGGATGATTCTATTGTTTTGCTCTCCTATACCACCTACAGTGACCAAGGCTCATTTATTTTAATTCACACTTGTATTCTTTTTTTTAATAGGTTATTTAACACTGCATAATAAGGCAATTAGGCCACAACCCACTGCACTCTAAGCAGCATGGGGATGACCCAAAAAATACAAAGTGAGGTTAATGTAACATAAAAACGACTGTGCAGCATATAAAGAAGTCCAATAACTGGTAAATACTTTAGTGTCATTAGGATCCACTGTAAAGTCTTTCCGCAAACTTCATGCCCTCAATGCCTTCCTTACCAGATGACTTTAACCAGGCTATTCTCAAGTACATTTTAAAATATTTTTTAAAAAGATAGAACCTCAAGTTGAAATGTATGTCTCCTTCGCTTTTCATGTTGTACAACTTAAATTTAGTCAATTTTACCTATCTACAAAGATGGACAGTGTTTTACCAAAAGAGTGGTCTATGGAATAGAAGAAGGAAACTGAAGAATCCACTCATGCTTTTGCCTCATTTAAGCTTGCTTCTGCCAGCTAATTCTCAGCTGGCTGAATAGATGCTGTGTCCTTTTATTTCTTCCTCATTATCAGAGAATTCAGCATATTGTTTTCAAAGTGAGTCTTTTATGCAACAATGGCTTGAAGTAATCTCTTCACCCACTGAGTTTTGGAAATGATATTAATAAGGACATAACAGGGTATGCTTTGGTAACAAGTTGACCCCGAAACCTTAGAAGATAAATACAACAATATTTATGTATTTCTTATTCTACTTGTCTAAAATTGGTAAGCCCAGAGCTCGGCTCCACAAAGTCGCTCAGGCTTCTGGAGCCTCCACCATAACGTAACACTGCCATTTTTTTTTTTTAATGTGACTACAAGGGTATACTGTGACAAGGAAGGTAGAACATAAAGATTCTCACCCTCATTTTCACCACTACTTAATTGGCAAGGGAGTCTACAAGAATTGGGAAGAGGAAAGGGAGTTTGGACTCCTGGAAGTCATCTCTCCAACGAGGCAGCACTGTGAGCTCAAAAGATCACTAGACTTACAGGCAAAAAAAAACCAAACCTGTCTCATTTTGGACAAGTTGCTTAGCTTTTCTGGGCTTTAACCTGCAAAATGAGGATTTTAGATGAGATTATGGAAAGAGGAACATTAGGATGTTAGAATCTTGTCATGTCACACAGGCTGATGGCTTTAGACGATGAGTTTTACCACATTGTGAGAATTAACTTATAACGATAAATGAAGAGGTCTAAAATACTAAAACAGAATTAGACATTAAATCCAAAGGGGCCAAACCAACTTATATATTGTTTATTAATATTAAAGTTACATATTAATAAACAATATACAAAAGTTTTTTTGTGTTTATAAAAGTAGACTAATGATAATTATACTATATATATGGCTCTACAACTTGCTTTTATTTTTCCTTAACATTGTTTTTTTGGACTGGATCTATGCTGAGTCATATAAATTTATTAATCTTAAAAACTTCAATTGTACAAAAATGCCACTATATTATCAATTCATCAATTTAATTCCTGATGGTTTATAGGTTTCTTTTATTTGGGTGGAAGGGAGGTTATACACAAAACAGCAATGAGGTTATGCAAGAATTCCTCTAATGTATCTTCCTAGAAGGAGAATTTCTGGGTTGTAAGGTGTGTACATCTTAAATTTGTTTTGTGAGGATAAAGTTAATATAGAAGTATTAAAGTGATTATAGCAATTCTTGGCAGGGAACAAGCACTTGTTAAACATTTAAGATATAATGGCTATAGAAGTTTTACATTTTGATTCAAACTAGCTGTCCCTTTTTGTTTATTTGCATCTTGTCTTAGAGAATTCCTTCCCTACTCTGTTTTTATAAAGATATTCTATACATTTTTGTTAAGTTTTGAACTTTTGTTTTTCACTTTGAGATTTTTAATTCATCTGGAATTTATTTTGGTGTGTGCTATGAGTAAAAATAGTAACTTTTTATTAAGGATAAAAAATCTTTTCCTCAACTGATGGCCATCATATACCAAGATTCCATGTATATGTGGGTGTCTTTCTGGGGTCTCTATGCCATTGGAATAAATGTTTAGATTCTTAATCTCAGTAAGCCTCAGTTTCATTTATAAAATGGAGATAAAATCATACCTAGTTCAAAGGTCGCTGTGAGAAATAAATTAACATATGTAGAGTGCTTAGAATAGTGCCTGCTATACGGTAAGCAAAATTTACCAGTTAATTATTGTAATTGTTAATTTTATGTGTCAGTTTGACTGGGCCATGAGTGCCCAGACAATTAGTCAAACATTATTGTGAATGTGTCTGTGAGAGTGTTTTTGGACAAGGTTAACATTTGAATTGTTAAATTGAATAAAGCAGATTGTCCTTCCTAATGTGAATGGGCCTCATCCAATCAATTGGAGACCTGGGCAAAAAGGCTCAATAAAAAAGAACAACTTCTGCCTGAATGCATGAGCTGGGGCATCAGTCTTCTCCTGAGCTCAGCCCGGAACTTACACCATCAGTTCTCCTGTTTCTCAGGCCCTATCCTGTTTCTCAAATATACATTGACTCGACTGGGTATCCAGCTCACTGATTTGCAGATCTTGGGACTTCTCAGCCTCCATAATTATATGAACTAATTCATTATATTCATTTTCATAAACCTATCTCTCTCTCCCCTTCTATCTCATTTCATTTAAGCTTTCAAAATTGTCATAAAGTTTTATAGTAGGTTCTAAAGCTAATATTATTCTTTGTGTACTTCCAACTTTAGTACACAGGAAACTTCCTGGTTTTGCATTAATTATTGTATGTGGGATCATCTATTTTTTGCTTTTGATATATATCTCCTATTGATTCTGTTTTTCTGAAGAACCCTAAGTTTATACTACTTCTTAATGTTTGATAAAGTTTTGTTTATTCTTCAACTTTTCTTCCTTAGACCACCACTCTTTAATATAACTTTTTGAATCAGCTTTTCAAATTCCTCAAAAATACCCTAAGGATTTGAATCAGAAATTCAGTGAGCTGACAGATTTAAGAGAATTGAGATTTCACAATACTGAGACTGACCTCTATGAACAGATTATATCCTCCCTTTTTTTTTGACTTTTCTTTTTTTCAGTTAAATTTTTCACATGATGAACTTATGTAGTTTCTATAATAGTTATTCCTGGTTACTAGGTTTTTTTTTTTTTTTACTATTATGAATGAAATCTTACTTTACAAATTCCTTTTTAATTTTTATTGCATAGAAATTTTGATAAGTTTTATATATGGATCTTGCATTCAACAAGCTTGCTGAATTTTTTATTAGTGTTAATAATTTATGTGGAACCCTGAATGTTCGGTGTACACATTGGTTAGACTGCTGTTGATACCAGGATTATCTCTATTTTTTCTACCCTTATCAATTATTATTCTTGTCTTTTTGTATTGGTTAAGACTTCTAGTAAAACTTTTATACTAGCTTATTATCAATGTCCTGGTCTTTTGATACACAGAAATGTATATGATATAAAGATAACATTTGCCTTCACTGTCCCTAAAAATCTATTATAAGAAACAAGTCTGTAGCCATTTGTCTAGTTAATTGCTCTGATACGAAAGAATCAAGAAGGCCAAATGACTACAGTCTAGACTAGGTCCTTAGGTTAAGTCTCCAGGGTTCCAGGAGGACTAGAACTCTATATTCCTAGTTAATGACATTTTAAATGGTATGAACACCAGACCTTGAAATCATCTCTAGGTCTTAAAAGCCAGAGACACCAGCCATTTATCTGGCTGTGAAAAGATATATTTACATTCCAAAAGGTTAGACTGAGAATCTAGGATCCTCTACATACTCTCTAAAATAAGTAAAAATATGTATATATATATATTTCTATTATGAGGGAAGGAATGTGGCTCTTTCTCTTTCTCTCTCTCTCTCCTATATATAAAAGGAATAAATCCATTGTTCTTCATCCTTCATCTATAGAGTGTCAGACTACTCATGTAGGAGGTGTTTCTATCTGGCTTTTATTGAATTACCCCAAGGGGAAGGCCTGGGGTAAAAGGGGGTGGAGAAGTGAAGGCTTATTATTTACTATAAGGTAATTAATAATAAATCTGTCTCTCATCCAGAACATCTCATAAGCCATTCAGGATAAAATTAAGAGGCATGAATATTAAAAACTCCCCACATTAATAGATTGTTCTAATGTTAAATCACTCTGCCTTCCTGAGACAAACCCTAATTGATGATGGTACATTTAATTTTAAACATTTTGAATGTTGGGTGTACCAACATATTTAGAATTTCTGCATTAATATTGATATGGAGATTGTCTTGTGATTTTTTACCCCTTATTCTGTCAAGTTTGCTATTAAGTTTATACTAGCTTTATGAACCCTTCATGAATAATTGGGTAGTTTCAGCTTCTTTCTCTGTAACAATTTTCACAAAATAAAAATCACCTCTTTCCGTGCCCCTGGGGTCCTCCTGCGGTCCATCCAGTACTGCTGATCTATTAAAAGCAAATTGTCTTGAAGCTAAATTTTTTTAAAAAATTACCTCTCTTGAAGGATTGTTTAATATATTCTGTAATACCACCTGAGCCTGGTGTCTTGATAGAAGAGGTTTGGAAAGGGCAACTGGTTCAAAAGAGCTGATTTCTTAAGTCAGTTTTTATCATTTATAATTTCAAAAAAATGTGTCCATTTCATTTATGCTTTCAAAGTCATTGTCATAAAGTTTTATAGTATTTGTTTCTTTGTTTGTTTGTCTTGTTCTTTTGTTGCTTTCAGTTTTATATCCCACATATGAGTAAAATCATATGGTTCTAGACTTTTTCTGTCTGACTTATTTCGCTTAGCATAATCTCAAGATCCATTCATGTTGTTGCAAATGGCACTATTTTATCTTTTCTTATGGTAGAATAGTATTCCATTGTGTATATATACCACATTTTTATCTAATCATCTATTCAAGGAAACTAAAACTGATAGACATAGACAACAATTTAGTGGTTATCAGAAGGTAAGCAGGGAGGGGGGTGGTTGATGAGGGTAAACGGGATCAAATATATGGTGATGGAAGGAGAACTGACTCTGGTGGTGAGCACACAATGTGATATATGGATGATGTATTACAGAATTGTACACTTGAAACCTATGTAACTTTACTAACCATTGTCACCCCAATTAACATTAATTGAAAAAAAAGTTTTATAGTAGCTTCTAAGACCAATATAATTATCCTTTGTGGACTTCCAACTTTAGTATTTATTTATTTTCTTACTTGTTTGCGTACTTACTTATTATTTATATTTTATCCAGCCTCTGATATGTTTGGAACATGAATGATGTTTCTTACGTGTATATCAGCTTACTCTTTCTTACTTTTTTTTTTTTTAAGATTTTTTATTGGGGAACTGGGGAAGGGGAACAGTGCTGGGGTATTGGAGGAAGGGGGACAGACAAGTTGCTATCCCTTTTGTTCTTCAGTCTAGCTGTGGAGGATGTTGCTTCACTGGCCTAAGTTGGCACCATCATTGCGCTTTTCCCGGGCGAGGCATATCAGTCGCCAGCTTCTCTGGACGGCCGCTCACTGTGGCTGCTGGCCGCTCACGCTGGCTGCTGGCTACACATGGTAGCCCATGGCAACCCACTGCCACAGGGGCTGCAGCCTAGCCGTTGCCGGCAACTCCCGGCAGCCCAGCTCCAGGTTGAGCTGTTGTTCAGCATCTTAGCTGTAGAGGGCAGTGTCACTGGCCCTCATATGTGGGATCCGAACCGGGGCCCTCTGGCATCCCAAGCCAGTTCTTAACCATTGAGCCACTCGGCCGGTCCTCAGCTTACTCTTTCATATTGACCAGAATACTGCACTTCCTTTTTCTTTCAGTAACTCTGATTATACTCCTTTTCTCAGCTTTTTATTCCAATTTCTGAGGTGCTAATGTGAGAGACTATACTTTTGTAAGTTCTACTCTCAAGTACAATCCACCACTTTTTCATCTAGATTTGCTGGCATTGCCATACTATACCTAAATTACCAGGACTATCTAATGATACCAAATTGTTAGGCAAAAAAAGTTTATAAATATGTACTTATTTAGTATAATTGATCATAGAACTAAATTGTAATTTTCCACTAAGAGATGACCTTTAAGGTTGCAGAGATTCCACAGTTCCTCAGTCAAAGGAAAGAAGAGGAAACTAACTGACACTGACATCACATTTGCTACAAATTGAGTAAGTAATTAGCAACATGGACAACAAAGAGAAAAGAACAATCTAAATAAGCTGGCTCTACTCTACTCTAAAAACTGAGGCTTTGGCTACAGAGTTAATCTGAACTATCACATACAAATCAATATTTTCAATTGTCTCCTTAACGTAGTCACCATTATATTTAGCCTGTTACCAACAGAACGGTCTTCAACCAGATCAAGTCAAATGTTTAACCCAAACCATCATGAGCACCCATTAGCATGGTTCTTTTGCTTTGGCCTCTCCTTGCTGTGAGTCAAATTTCTTATATTCTGAGCAATCATTCAAATTTTGTTGATGAATAAAATGCAAGTCTCATTTCCCTGCTGAATCAATTCTTATCACATTTTTTCAAGATTGTGATATGGTCAATAATATTATTCACATATAAGAATGAATAAAATCTTAGATCTGATACTATGTTTAACATTTTGTTTTGAAGAGGAAATTTAGGCCAAGAAAGGTTAAATAACTTGCACTAGGACACATACATACAGATAATGTGAGAACAGGCCTTGAACTTAGTTCTACTTTTAGTCCTGTGCTTTTTCCACTATTTCACATTTTCCCCTCTTTCTTTTTGCCCTTTTGTTATTTTAGCATTCTGAGTCACCTAGAAGATGTATAAGATGTTCCTAAGAACTAAAAGCCACACTTATTTGTCAACAACCATCAATCTTTCTAAAAACTGAAATAAAGGCTTATATTTTATCATTTAATTTAAACACTGGAAAGGGTTTTGCTAGACTCAAGTAGCTTTATTGTTCCTTATAATTAAAATTTTCTGTTGTAAATAGAGTTAAAATAATTGCTGTTAAATAATGCACAGACATGTTACCAAAAAAACAACAAACTTATATTCAATAAAAATTACACCTATTATAAAATAAAATCCAGAAGGAATTATTTTAGAGATAATCTGAAACCCCAGGATTATGGTTAACATGGTAAGAAGAAACGGGGCAATTAGCTAACATTATTTGAGTGCTTTTGTTGTACCGGGGCAGTAGTAAGCATTTTTCATCATTTATCTCAGTTATTTGTAAAGCAAAAGGAAATTAGAACTTCACCAGCCAGTTATTCTGCCTTAATTTTTAAAACATCAGCATATACTCTTAAATATAAGCAAGCATTCTTAACATTGTAGCCACAGACAAATTTCATGAAAGCATCACAGGAGAAGGCAACGGTATATTAATACCCTCAAGTATAACTCATACTGGGCGTTACAAACTTTTCTCAGTGATTCTGAAGAAATGACGTAGTTTGTTCATGATTGTAGAATTTGAAATCAAAACACCTTTTGGTTCCAAACATTGTCCTGTCCATATATCTTCTTATGATGTTTTGATCTAAGTTGCTGTAGTTGGCTGGCACTACCAGGAATTTATCAATGTTTTTACCACCCTGATAACATTTTTGGGTTTTACCAGTTATAAAATTACTTGTGAATTCCCTACCAATCAAAGCATATCCAAAAGCTTGGGCATTTTTTTTTTCTCTATAAGCGAAGCGTTGTTTTTAGAAAACTATAGTACTCTGAGTCCTTTAGAACCAGAATGAGCACTTCACCTTTCACAATCCTTAGGAACAAACTGAAAAAATATAAGTAATTCAGAATGTTGTAGATATAAAACCAGGGAAGAGGAAGTGAGCAACATGAACCAGTGGAAAAACACAGGACTGAAAGCTATTAAACTATGTCTAAGATCTAACTCGATCATTATCAAGGTGCAGGTCCTTTGGCATATGTTATTTTACTTTCCTAGCACTTCCTATTTGCGTTAGAAAAGAATAAAGGTTTAAAATCAGTGACCCAATTTTTCACCTTCAGAATCTATAAAAATAACAGCAAACTAGAAGGAAGAAAATAGTACAGATCAGGATTAAAAAAAGAAAAGAAAAACAATGAAATGAAAGCAAGAAAACAACAGAAAAAGATGAAACACCTAAAAGTTAGATCTTTGAAAAGATCGACAAGAATTTTAAGCACCTAGCTAGCCTGATCAAGTGAAAACATGGAAGCACACAAATTACAAACAACAGTCATCAAAGTAGAGTTGTAACTACAGATCCTACAGAAAAAAGAATAAGGTAATAAGAGAACATCATGAATAATTTTATACAACAAATTCAACACGTAGATGAAATAGACAAATTCTTCAAAAAACACAACTTATTAAAACCAACAAAAGATACAACAGAAAATCTGAACATGTTTACATCTATCAAAAATTTAATTTTCCACAGAGAAAATTCATGCAAAGATAGTTTTACTACAGAACGTTCTCCATTATTAAAAAAGGAATAACACTAATGCTACATAAACTCTCATAAAACAGGGAAAGAGGAAACATTTCAAACATATTTTTTTGAAGGCAGCATAATCCTGATACTAAAAAGTAACAAAGATATTCCAAAAAACAAAACAAAACAAAACAAAAAAACCACCACAGATCAATATAACACTCATGAAATTAGGAAGAAACAGTCTAACAGCCTTAGAGATATTAGTCAATATACTAGTCATATATAGAAAGGATAATACATCATAATCAAGTGAGGTTTATTCCAGAAATGCCAGATTGGTTTAACACTTAAATCAATGTTATTCATTCTGTTAATATTATGAAGGAGAAAAATGTTATGACCATTTCAATAGATGTAGAACAATATTTCACCAAATTCACAATTAAAAATGTAATATTCTCAATAAACCAGGAAAAGAAGGGAAGTTCTCATTTTGATTAAAAACATCTACAAAACAACTACAGCTAACATATTTAATGGTGAAGAATTAATGCCTTCCTCCTAAGTTATGGAACAAGGTAATAATGCCCACTCTTAAAACTTCTATTCAACATTGGACTGACAGTAGTAAATATTGCAATAAGGTAAGTAGAGGGAATAAGAGACATGACAATCAGAAACAAAGAAATAATACTGTTACTATATGCAGATGGCATAATTGCATACAGAATTTAAATCCTACAGAATTTAAAAACTACAAGAAGCTAGTAAGTGAATTGAACAAGGTTGGGAGATACAAGGCTAATATAAAAAATCAACTATTATTATATAGCAGCTAACAATTAGAAATGAAGTTAGAAAAACTTTTTTTCTTACAATTAAGCAAAAACACATAATATATTTAGGAATAAGTGTAAAAGAGAGCATTAAAATTCTCTATACTCAAACTACAAAATACTCCTGGAAGAAATTAAAGAAAACCTAAATAAATAAACATATAATGTGAATGGAATAGAAGGGTCAATATGGTTAAGACATAATTCCTTCTCTATAGAGTCAATGCAGTTCCATGATAACGTGAAGTCATTTTTTGTAAAAATAAAGAGATTATGAATTTTATATAGAAATATAAAGAACCATGAATTCTTAGCAATATTAAAAAAAGAAGAAGTATATACTACCTAATTTCTAAGCTCACTGTAAAACCAGAGTAATAAAGACAGATGAACAGACAGGATCAGTAACTAGATCAGTAGAACAAAATAGAGAACCCAAAAGTAAACCCATACTTCTAATGTCATTTGATGTTTAACAATGATGCCAAAATAATTCAATGGGAGAAAAAAAAATGCCTTTTCAATAAAGGGTCCTGGAAGAAATATATATACATATTTTAAGAAAAGATCCCCAGTTGTTACTCCATAACACACACACAAAATTAAATTGAGGTAAATCTAGACCTAAACATAAATGCTAAAACTACAAAGGTTTTGGAAGAAAGCACAAAAGAGTATCTGAAACCTAGAGGTAAGAAAGATTTATTAAATAGGAAGCAGAAAGTAATAATCATAAAACAAAAAATTATAAATTAGACTTCATCAAAATTAAAAATTTTGGCTCAACAAAGGATAGCATTAGGAAAATGAATAATACAGAGCCTGGGAAAAAATAAATGCACAAAGGACTGCTATCCAGAATATAAAGAATAACTCATAGAATAAAAGAGTTATAATAACTCTTACAACTCGCTAATAAAAAGATTTTTAAAAATCTAACAAAAAAGGCAAATTATTTGAAAAGGCTTTACAAAAAAGATAAGTTCTGACAAATGAGTTTGCGAACTTCTTGCAACAATGTTGCTAACCTTTTTTGATATCAGAGGGATTATGCATTATGAATTTGTACCAAGTGGACAAACAGTTAACCAAGTTTACTATTTGGAAGTGCTGAAAAGGCTGAATGAAAAAAGTTACCAGTGGTTCTCAACCTTCCTAATGCCGCGACCCCTTAATACAGTTCCTCATGTTGTGGTGACCCCCAACCATAAAATTATTTTCATTACTACTCTATAACTGTAATTTTGCTACTGTTATGAATCATAATGTAAGTATCTTTTTGTTTTCCAATGGTCTTAGGCAACCCCTGTGAAAGGATCGTTCAACCCCCAAAGGGGTCGCGAACCACAGGTTGAGAACCGCTGAGTTAGACTAAGACAACCTGAACTTTTCACCAATAATTCATGGCTCTTGCATCATGACAATGCACCAGCTCACATGGCACTGTCTGTGAGGGAGTTTCTAACCAGTAAACAAATAACTGAATTTGAACACCCTCCCTACTCACCTGATTTGGCCCCAATGACTTCTTTCTTTACCCAAAAATAAAAGAAATATTGAAAGGAAGACATCAAGGGTAATGTGATGACAGCTCTAATGGCCATTGCAGAAAAAAGAGTTCCACAATTGCTTTGAAGGGTGGACTTGCCTAGTGATATTCAGCAATGAGGTATGTAGCACTTTTTCTAGAATGAGTTTGCTAACTCAATTGTCTGCCCTCGTATGAATAGCCAACAAACACATTAAAAAGTATTCAGTATGTTTATTCATCAGGAAAATGCAAATTAAAACCACAACGAGATACCAATATCTACAAAGCAGGATGGTTAAAATTAAAGACTTGCCCAACCAAATGTTCACAAGGAGGTAGGTCACCTAAAACCCTTATGGCAAATGATGCAACCACTTTGGACAAAGATTTGCCAGTTTCTGGAAAACTATGCTAAAACTGAAAACTAAATATACATCTAGTCTATGACTAAGCAATTTCAGTAGTAGGTATTTACCAAAGAGTAAAGAACGTCCACAAAAAAGAGTGAACACATGTCCAAAAAAGGACTTTCATGAAAGCATTCATACAACTTTATTCATAGAATCTAAAACTGGAAATGGCCAAGGTGTTCATTAATAAGAAAATGGGTAAACTGATATTCATAGAGGGAAGTACTACTCAGCAATACAAAAGGAATCAACTACTGATACAAGTAATACGGCTGTAAACCTCAAAAGCATTATGCTGAGTAAATGAAGTGTTAAACAAAAAAGTACGTGTTGTATTATTCTGTTGATATGAAATGGAAAAATGAGTAGGGCAAATGCAGATCAGCAGCTTCCTCTGAGGGGTTGTGGGAGCATCAGCTGAGAAAGGGCTTGAGGGAACTTTCTGGGGAGATGGCAATATTCTGTATGTAATTAGGAGCTTGGTTTGCAAAGGGACATGCATTGTTGGAACTTATCTAATAGTACATTTAAACTATGTGCATTTGGTATCCTTAAGCTTTGTGCATTTAACTGAATATAAGTTTAACCTTAAGGAAAAAAATAACCATAAAAAGATATTGATATGCATACTAAAGTATGGTGGTGGTGTTCTACTGATGGTTGCAATTTATAATGAATCAAAAGTACAAGTTGATGGATATAGTTATCTGGATGGATAATATGTGATAAGGCTAGCATTATAACTTTATAACCTGTATGATTGAATTTTTTTAAAGAAAATATTGGGGGAAATGTGGTTAAAAGACTTATCTGAAATAGAAGGAATAGTGATGATTTGATAAATTTTTAAGAAACCTTCTATCTCCTAGTATAATTTTTTTCTTCAAATCATTTGGATTGACATTAATTATTAAGAGATGTCAGCCTTCAGAATGCATAGATATTAATTTCAATTTTCAGCCCTGTTCACATATTTTATTTTTTCTATTTAAACCTCAGTGGCCCATACCCAGCCATTTGGTTTCCACAAATTTTGTAAATAATGTGGCAGAGTATAAAATATAAAATGATGGTAGATAATAACCCAATGGCCTTCTTAGAGGACAACAATCATAGTATTTTAGGAATATACAATTACTTTGATCAAAGCAACACAAGAGATGGGAGTAGCTTAAAAACCAATTTCAAACAGGAAAACTAAATGATAATCTCTCGAGATTATTTCCATCAAAGTTAAGTCTTGTAATTTCTATATACAAAGAAGGCCTAATTCTATTGAGAAAAAGGTAAAGCATTAGGTTGGTGAAATATTTTAAGCAAAAGATGCAACATTCGAAGTTATAGGTCAAACATTTATTTTGCAGGGCACTTTAGTCAACAGAGTGAAATAAAATGGAAATTAAATTGAAACTGGGTACCTATATTAAAAGGTAATTAAAATAATGATAAAGAAGAAGAGATCCTATCCCAATAATTATGACTTGCAATGTTTGAGTTCTAGACAGAAGAACTTTCCAGAATTACAGCCATCTTTAGTTGACTTAAAATCATTGAATGTTACCAATAGAGTGTGGGAATGGAGTCAATGGAATTGTAATAGATAAGTATGATATCGGGGGTGGGAGGGCAGTAGACTGGGGAGAGAGGTTGTTTCTGTATGAGGGGTGGAAAGGATAACTATTGCCTTGTTCTGTATACCTGAAACTAATAATAATAATAATAAATCATTGAATGTTAGAGCTTATTTGAGCCATATGACTCCTCTATTTTTTTGGATCCTAATTCAAACAAATTAATTTTAAAATGAAATTTTTGATATTACTGGGAAATTTTAATATGGACTGAGTATTAAATGATATTAAGGCATTACTGTTATTTCTTTTTAAGTTCTATAATGGTATTGTGGTGATCTTTTAAAAATTATCTTTCATCAAATTAAAAACTTCTCATCTAAAGATGCCATTAAGAAAATAAATCAGGCGAATTCATTTATCAAAATTCTACAGCTAAGATCTGTGCATTGCAATGCACAAATGTTAGTAAATTTTACCTCCAAAAGACCGACTTCATGAAATAATAAATGTGAAAACTTAAATCACTGAAAGGTATCACGCTAACAAAATTTTCTCAGAGCACTTCCTGATTAGCCTTTCATCATCTCCAGATGGATTTTTCAACCTCAACCTATAAATTCAATTGAGATATACCAATGGGAGGATTTTTAGTCTGTCTCTCCTTATCCAACATTCCTAAACATCTCTCATTTCTCTACAATTATGGAGAGAGCATGTTGGGGGGAGGTAGGTGAGAAGGGGAGCGAGAGAGAATTATAGCAATTACCACAGAACATTTTTACTTAAATTTACATCTCTAGGGAAATATAAAACATTATTAGTTTCCTTTCTTTCTTGATTTATACTCGCATGTTTGAATTTTTTAAATGAAGTTTATTCTCTTCTTCATTGATTCAAAAAATCCTTTGAGTATAACATTTTCTAGTCATGCCATGTCATAGTTCCAATCTGGATAACTACGTATTTTAGGTATAATAGTTATATGCTTATCACAAGGGACTACATTACATAAAATTTTTAGCCTCTTAAATAAAAATCAAGTTTGTAAAGCTAATTTTCAATCTAGAAAGAATGCTCACTTGTTCCTCTCTCATTATGTAGCAATTATATTTCAACATTAATTATAGGAAAATAAAGAAATACAAATTTATAATGATATTTTCTTGATTTAATGATTCCTATTTCCCTCATGAGAAAATACATTCCCATTACTATGTTTGTTATAAAGATAACTATTTAGAACTTACAGCAACTCTTTGAAACCTCTTCACTATAAACTGAGAAATCATTCCTTTTGGTAGCAACTTTGTTTTTCTATTCTGTTTGGCAATCTTTTTCAAGGATTTATTTGTGTCAAACTTATTGAATTTGGATAAAAATTCCAAATTCATAGACATTAACCATGCTCAATGAGTGTAATAATTTTTTGAGCGTAATATTTTTAACTATTTCCAATTTGATACAGAATGCTAATCAAATTATCCAAAGAGCACTTGATTGAAGACATTTTTTATTGCTATTTATACTCATATTTGAACAGAAACAAACCTCTTGGCTTCAGCAAAAACGGTCCAGAAAATGTCCAGGTGGGCTCTGCCCAAATACAGACCAACCCTGCTGTCATCCTCATAGCCTTTCAAGAGTTTAAAGCTTTAAGATGCTCATTTCATATGTTTATAAATAATTTATGTTAATTTTCTACTATCGCATATATTGTCACATACTGTTTTAATGAGTTCTGAAGACTTTTATGAAGAAAAGTGAATAAAACTGATTTTAGGCAACACATTAACTCATTCACACCTGGGTATATGTGCAGCTGGCAAAGAAAAGCACCAAACCCAGAGAGACATTTAAAAGCTGTGAGGCATCAACCTTAGAAGTGTGGAAAGAGCACAAATGCCAGAGAACTTTCCTATAAAGACTCTGAAAGGCAAGAGAACTTCAAACCTGGTCTTTCTCCTAGTCCAAATCCCGATAATATTTTGTTCAGGACTGATTATTCATCAAGATGGATTCAGATGCAAGTGCTGCTCAATTTTCTGCATAGATTTTTCTTTTTGAGCTTTGAAGGAGTCTTCATATATGCATATGAAAATACCAAATTATCCATTGATATTAATACAGTAGTAGTTTATAAACAGTACTTTTTACATGAAACTTTTTTATTTAAAAAAAAAGCCTAGAATGAGAACACTGATATTTTTTTCTTTTTAAATGGTTATTCAAATAACACATACACTTATTTAAATGTAAAGCACCCCAATTTAATGTTTATATAGGGTTAGCCATAAAGACAGAAGCAAGGGATTGAAGGAAGAATATACTGTTAGGATTATAAATACTGTCTGAAGTGTATTGCCAGCTGTAATTGTGACAATAATGGAATAGAATAAATCTTAAACACAGTAAAGTTTCCATTCCTGTACAAAATGAGACCTGGTAGGAGTAACACTATATTTCTTTGTGGTGAAGATCATAAGCTCATATGGACACTCAAAGGGGAAAAAATGTCCATATGGATTTGCAAGGTTGGAATAGAAGCACAAGAGTGATGGATTTGTCAACTCAAACTATTTTGCCATTTCTTATTCAACATTTAACTTACGTTCCATTTCATTTCATTATGCTTGTCCACAGAGTGTACCCATCCGGGCACTTTAGGCAACAGACACATGGTCAATATGCTTTGACCTCCAGAAGGCACTTTCAATTCTTTTAAAAATATATTTAATAATTTAAAAGAAAGGGGAATCTTGGATTAAGAAAATGAACAAATATGAATGGATGTAACCATTTCTTGTGCTTTTCCTCTCTAAATATTTTGAACTCCTTGAAGGTAAAATTCATATTTTCTATTTCTTTGCATAATATCTATCACAGTGTGAGACTGTGGTGTTTGATTGTTAAAATGTGTTTAATAAAATGAAATTTTTTAAAACTACTATATGACTGAGCCTTATTTTAATGTTTAAATGCTCTACTCTGAAGAAATGGGTAGCTAGTGTTGCTATAGGAGTGGTGATTGTGCCTAGGGAGGGGGAAATGAACCAAGGGGAGCTTTAGGGGAAAATGTTTGACATTTACTTTTAGAAGTTTAAACATTGTCTAGAAATTGACAGGGCAGATTCCCAAGGTGAAGAAAATACAGTAGAGTGAAAAGAGCATGGGCTGTTTACCGACTTACTGGCTCTGTGACTTTAGGCGTTATTAATCTACTTTGCGGCTCTATTTTCTCAATGGAGATAATATTCTTTGCTTGAAAGCAAGAGGCTGGTGGGGGAGGGGGGGAGTAATTTCAGGAAAGCACTTAACAGGCATCTAATAAATTAGAGCTATAGTATTTTTGGTGCCAAGAGGGGTCCTTGTGTGGTTCTGTCTTACACTGTACAAGGGACAGTCTTTGTGACTAATGTGATGCTATCTCTCTTCTCGTAGGTTTTAAAGACTGTGGTTTCCATCTTGGGCATGGTCTTGTTCTCTCCTCCCTTTCTCCTGTATCATACTAGGGGAAGCAAGCTCCCAAGTTGTGATTAGCCCTGTGAAGAGGCATACATGGAAAGCAACCGAAGCCTCCAGCCTCCAGCCAGCAAGGAACAGAGGTACGCCAACATCCAAGAGGACTGAGTTTGCACAGACCCTCCAGCTCCAGCTGAGCCCTGAGAACTGTAGCCCCAACCGACAGCTTCACTAAAACCTTGTGAAAACCTGAGCCAAAACTAGTACCTGGTGAAGCCATGCCCAGATTTCTAACCCTAGAAACTGTGAAATAACGTTTAATGTTTTAAACAACTATGGCATGGTTCAGAACCATTTGTTACATAGCAATGGATAATTAATACAGTTCCTCAAGTCTAAGTTCCAACCAGATGAATTCTCTCCAGGAGGGATCTCCACAAACCTATAGATGCTAATGTCTTTGCATTTAGTCTCCAAGGGCTAACCCATTTCCATACTCCCTCTTAAACTATGACCAGAATTAGAGAAGACAGAAGGTCATAGAAAAGAAACAGCAAAGATCATTCACTTGCCAAGCACTTCTGGTCTTAGCTTAGAAAATACATCAACCCAGTACATCAAAGTACAACCTAAATTTAATACAGTCTCCAATGTGACCTCCTTAACAAAATGACAAATAAAACCCTACCTCCATGACTAATCTAAATTTCAGAGAGAAAATTCAATGGGTAATTAACTACTATATTCTTGATACTGTTCAAAGGAAGCACTTAAGAGTATCAAAAGAATAGTGTTACATAAAACCAAGAGGAGCACCACTAAAAAGCTAAATGAATTGAAGTGGGAAGGTTATGCATCTCAGAGGTTCCTATTGCAGAGGAAAAAAACAGATCAGGCTCTGGGGAGGGTGATCAGATCAGGAGTTTCTCATCTAGAGTTTCAGATATCTTCTAACAGTTTTGAAAATCAGTTTACTTCCATAGAAACTACCTGCAACGAATTTGACCACATACAGTTTCTCCTGAAATGTAATGTGATTATATAGCTGTGCTGTGTGTAAATGTATTTATCTTCAGGTGGACATACGCACATTCAACCATCAGATGAAGCAAATCCTTCCAAAGTGGAAAGCAACTGCCAGATGGCCAATAGTTTATGGAACTGTCATTTGGCCTCCTTCCACCTATTTATTCTAATTATTAAGTTATGAGAAAAGCTGAGCCTCTGTAAACGTCAGAAGGCACACATCAAGACGTCTGTATATTTCTTATTTAAATGCTAACAAAAATGTAAGAAACGTTTTACTGATTTATTTTCGTGTGGCTATTACTTTCGTTTTCTTCCTTTGTGGACAGAGATGGGTAGTGAATAGGAAGAATACCAAAGGAGTCACATTGGAGGTTAGGTTTATTGCCTTTTACAACTGAGTAAGAAACAATGCCACACATTAAAACTGCAACGGCAGTCCAAGTTTAAGGTGGACTTGTCTAAAATGGACAGGTTTCAGCACTGGGGTCATAACATGCTGTTTTACAAAGACCTCAAATCTGTAAGATTTAAAAAGGTTTTTACTTAATCCAGTCTCCACCTGATCAAAATTATTCTTTTCCTTTTCCTGCTTTTCCTCTTTCCTTTGAGAAAAAAACTATTTTATTGATTGATTGATTGACTGATTTTTATGTGTGCATTTAATCCTTTATTGGTTATATGCATTCTAAATGTCAGTGGTTTCGGTTGCTCTATATAAAAGTTTTTTATAATAATATGGTTATGTTTATTTATTTGTTTGTCCTTTTTTATTATTATTACTAGTTTCAGGTGTACAGAACAATGCAATAGTTATCCTTTTCACCCCTCATACAGAAACAACCCCCCTCCCCAATCTACTGCCCTCCCACTCCCAATATCATACTTATCTATTACAATTCCATTGACTCCATTCCCACACTGTACTCCACATCCCGTGAGTATATGTATATATAATTGTAGTTGACATACAATATTATTCAACATCAGCTTCAGAAATACAGTGCGGTGGTCAGGCCTCTACACCATCTATGAAGTGGTCTCCCTAACAAGACATGTGTCCAACTGGCCCCTAAAAAATATTTACAAGATTATTGATTATATTCCCCAGACTGTCTTATCTATCCCTGAGGCCATATTGTAGTTACCAATTTGTATTGTCTTGTCCCTTCCCCTTCTCCTTCATCCCCACTCCCTCCCAACTAGTAACCTCAGTTTTTCCTCTGTGTCTCTGAGACTGGAGAAAAAACTATTTTAAATAAAAATATAAAAACAGGACACTAGGATAGTCCAGTCTTGATGGATTACCCCATTTTAACTCTGGAAATAATTCTAGGTCTTCATAGGGTTAGCACAATTTTTATTAATGCACTCTATGAAAAAGTGCTCTGATTATTAATATATTTATTAAATGTCTATTTTTTTTAAGAATTACCTTAACACTTTGTATGGCATATTCCTTATAGACTAATTAACATACCTAATTTTACCTTAGGTCTCCAACAATGGTATACCATTATTTCACATATTAGTTATTATTAACTCGTATTCATTTTTTTGTGAGATGTGTGATATACAAAGCAGTATTATTGTTATTACCCTACATTTTCTATCTGGGATTCAATAATTCAAAGATGTTAAATTCCTAGTTTTAGGGTGTGGAAACACATGCAGCGATCATAGACCAGTTATTCAGTGAGCTTTTCAGAGGTGGGTAGAGAGATATGATGATTAAAAAAAAAAAAAAAGCTTCCCCCTGAAGGAAGAAGAATGGAGAAGAGGAGGTTGTACATGGGAGGGAGAGAGATGTTCTGGAGGTTGAGGAATTTACCTTAGAAAAGATAAAAATCTCTGTCTATGAACAGATATTTAAACACTATTAAGAATACTAATTCAAGGTCTAAGAGTTAGTGAAGTTCTGTGATTTAATGTGTAGGCTTCTATCTTGTAGAGATGCAAATCATTTCTGTTCGGTGGAAAATAAATCCCCAAAAGTTATGATTTACTGTCCTTAGAAAGCATTAACTAGTTTTGTGTCTAAGATTCATTTATTCTATTGCCTATGAATACCTGGCTTCTCAAATGCTCCTTGGGCCAGTTTAACATCTACCTGGCTCCCTCATTCACTAATGTGTCGAATGAAAGAAATCTTTGACAAGTGTTAATTTTATATTTAAATGAGATGACTAATGACTAATAGCCTGGAGTAGTAATAATAGCATTGACTTATTATAAATGCATCATCAAAGCCAATTTCATTTTTCTCAGTCATTTGTGTAATGTTTTCTTCAAGATATTTAGCATGTAAAGTATTTGAGGAGGTCTGGCCCATGAGTAAAATGTTTTATAAACTAAACTTACATGTTAAACCTTACAACATCTTTTATGCTCTGGAAAAAGCAGATGCAATGTGTTTATTTCATAATTTTCTTTGACATGAATGAATGACAAATTATTTCCAAATGAAAAAGTGCTTAAGGGATTAAATACAAGATAATTAGAACCAGACATGGTGTGACTGCTTTGTCTGCAGTGGTTCTCCACCAGATGCAATTTTCCCCACTACAGGACATTTGGCAATATCTCATTACATGTTTGGTTGCCATACCTAGGGAAAAGGTGCTACTAGCATCTTGTGATTAGAGGCCAGGGATGCTGCCAAAAATTGCACATGACAGGCCCAACAGAAAAGAATTAACCCAGCTCAAATATTAATAGCTTTAAGGTTGAGAAACACTGGTCTACATTAGCCAAAAAAGGCAGCTAAGGAATTATCAGGCAAAAACATGGGGGAAGACAATTACAGATAAAATGTAATTCTTCCCAATAAAAAATATGGATGAGAATATTCTATTAGTCTAAGAAATAATAGTATAGCAATTACCTTTGAAATTCACTGTGTTTTCAGGTAATATAATTTGTGCTTCATTTTGGAATCAATGTAGAACATTAAGAATAGCAAATTCTTTTCGTTTTTCACAGTAACTTTAACAAAAATGGCAAATTATACAGCAATTCAACTAAAGGACAATTGCCACTGGTTTTATGGGCTATGTTAACCCTCAAAATAAATGAAATACTATTTCACAGATTGAATTTCATGTTTGGTCACTTACTACATGAATTTAGTAGTACCTATTTTTCCCCTGGAAAATGTGTCCTTAAGTACAGCTATACATGATGTCTCCTTTCATCACTAACTATTGGAATTGAGAAATCATTTCCTCTACAGCACCGTAACTCTTTTTTACCAGGGTTTTCATGGTAAAAAGCATCCTACCAGGCTTTTTTCTCTTTGAGCACACCAACAAAATCCTCACCCTTTCAAAAGCTATGCCGGTCCCACCATATCCAATTATAAATCTTATTCCTCTTTGACATATACACCTAACTTTATAAGAATCTGTTCAGAGATTCATGAGCACATTATTTTTGAGAAGCGACAAAAGTCTCTGCCTAGAAGTGTTCAATTTAATGTGGCAGAGACTCAAAATATATAGAACTCGTTCTAGTCAGCAACGGACCTCTACACCTCAGCGAGAAACTTTCTGATACATATAAGTAGGAGGATATAAGATTTTCCTCATGTGTTGGAAGAATAACAAGAATTCCCCCATAATCCTAGCCTAAAGAGAAAACAATTGTTAACGTGACACTATTAATCATTCCAGTCTTTTTAGAAAAACATATCTAAAACCACAGCTTATAACTACCTCTCTCCAAACATGTCCAACTGAATATTCCATGCTGAGAAAAAAAGGAAAAGCCCCCAGCAGTAAATAGTATTAGGTTTTAAAAGTCGAGCAGTGTTAGAGGGAACTGAGGATTTTAATTATTTCCTGAAGTGAGGATACAGCAAGACTCACACATCCCATTGAGGAGGCTTTGATTTCATATACTGAGGGCTCAGATAATAACTCCCCATTTCCTGTCTTGCCTTGAACAGAGAATCCTGTTCATTTATTTGACGTTTGGCAGTTTTTAGGGCATCCAAAATCATCCCACAGATGAAATATTGTATATTAATTCATGACCAGAGGAAGTGGACCTTTTGGAACTAATCAGGAATTAAATTTCATGAAATGCTGTTTCATTGTGAAGGGAAATAGACAAATTCATCTTCAAGGGCATGCCAGACAGAGGTTTTCCTTTGCATCTGAGCAAACACAGCATGCCTGACTGCAGGTGAAATCTTTGAAATATACATCAAAGCACATGCAATACAGAATAAATTCTTCCAGTCCTGTAGGACAGAGGATCTTCCATTTCAGACAAAGGTCAGTTCAGAAGTAAAGTATACAATGCTAGAAAACTTATGCTTCACAAAGTTAAAATGAGACAATGGAGAGGACAATTCCTGTAATCTACTCTAAGTGCTCTTGTCTAGACTATTTTGAACTCTACAGGACAGCCATTACACATCTGTTGTGGGTCTGTTTGTATCATTGCAAGGCTACAAAATGAATTTATTGCAGGAAGCAATTCTTCAGAAACATTTTGTGTGTTGTTTTCTAAGGTAGGACAAAGTTTCCAACAGAGTTCATGTATCTGGTGAAGCTATGACAGCCACTAATAAGTTATATTGGGGCATAAAATTCTCCAGCTGTCTGGGTTTTCCAAATTCATTTTCTCTTCAACACTTTTATTTCAACTGTCCTTAATTTTGAGCCACTTAAAAATTAAGAATCACATTTGGGTTTTAGGAAACATTTCATTAAAAAGGCACCCATTTAAAATTTGATTGTGAAAACTACCTATATAGTATCAATATATATATATATATATATAAAGGCTCTTTCCTTATAATGCTTTGTCATGGAGACATTTCAGAAGAATTTTTAAAAAGATTATTTCATGACTATAGTCTTATTGAATTTACCATAGCATAGCCAGTAACATTGATGATTTTCTTAGACATTTTTTGATTTGGTACTTTTAGGCATGGTCACTGATGGAAAATGAATAATTAATAAAAATATTCCATAATATTTGGCTCATTCATTAATCCACATAAGCTAAAGTGTTAATATTTGAAAGCACAAAATTAACTGAAATCTCTCTTCTGGGAAGGAGACAATGTTTCCTTTAGAATTCTTCAAAGTTCTCCCTTTGAATTTCTGGCATATTAAATACCAGTTCCTGAAAATCACCGTGTTATAATTTCAGAGACCAGCCAGTACAAAATCTGAGGAACTTCATTCAAAATAGGGAATGAACAGACGGATCTTCAATCTTCTGACTCTGCCTGCAAGTCCTAGAGATGTCCTTGCACATGCTCACTGAGAGAACGAATATGTTTTTAATTACAGCAGTGTTTGCAATAGGAAAAAATGAAAATGATTTCAATGATAAGTAATAAGAGAATGTTTAAGCAGATAATATTATAAACTGGAAAAGTCATTGAAACACACAAGTAAAGGACCAAGTTCAAGTTGCATATACCAACATGGAAATATCCTAATATACACTAAAGTAAAATAACTAAGTAGAAAACTTTCATACATACACACAGAGACACACACACCACTTATATAATATGTAGCATGTATATATGGAACATTGTATGAGTCACCACTCTACATTTTTTCCAGTTGAAAGCTTCCATTATGTAGTATGACTCTCCTATGCACTATATTTCTCCTAATCTCCAGAAGGCTGGGGTCATTCTCTAATTCTTAAGAACCTTGAATATCCCTACTCTCTCTAGTCCATAGAAATCTGTGCAACTTATGGCTTTTATGCATAGATATTAATTATTGGGAGAATTCAGAATTAAAATATGTTAGTAGGTGATTAGAAGGCGAGAATGGTTGAAGACTTGGCTTAAAGGGTAATACTGTAAGTCTTAATATTTCAAAAATAAGAACCCTGAGAAGGAAGCATCTGTCCTACCTCCTTTATTAATATTTATTAAGTGCTTTGCATGATGCCTTGCCCATAATAGGTACTAAATACACATCTGTTGAGTTAATGAATGGTTCTGGTAGTTTACTTAAAGGTGTGAATTATTATGTTGGGATGAAGCAAGGGTTGTGCAGAATTGAGAGCCAACTGGAGAGGCCATTACGGTCACCTCCAAGGGCTTCTACAAAGTCTTTGTAAAAGTGTCCTTCCCATGGTCATGCTTGGCATGGGGTGGCATCTTAAGATCCAGAAAATGTCCTAACTTCCTAATACCAAGGCCAGATTCCATGCTTTTCATTTTTAAAACTTTATACCACAACTAGAGGTCCCAATACTCATCCTGCAAATTGGAATGATTATACTGGTAAGTTTTTTCCCCTCCACAATTTTGTTCAGTTTCAGGCTACATTAATTCAAAGACATGGCCAAGCGGCCATAAAACGACCACCTATAGGTCAAAGAGTACATTTATAATCACTGTGCAAAATCATTGAGTACTCACCAAGGTATTGATTCATAATTAGGGTTGGACATCAGGGGAAAAGTATGAAAATGAGGAGAACATGGCTCCCAAAAGAAGCATTTTAAAAGAGCAAAACTCTGGAATTCCTGAACTTTAGATAAGTTATAAATCTAGAGTGGGAAGTCTGTAAGGAGGTAATAATGTATCCCCATACATGCAATGAGGAGAGTAACAAAAACCTAAATGTATATGGTGGATGGATTTGTGTTCTGCCCCCAAGGATCAGGGGAGGTGAAGGGAAAATTGTGTAGTGCTTTTGAAAGAACTTACTCGTTGAATAATTTGTAAATCTCATTGAAATCCTTCATTGATTTTTCCAAACTATTTTAGTCAAAGGAGCAATACTGATATTTTGCAAATCAATGAGAAAAAATTGAAGTGTCAATTTTCTGCTCCCACTCAGAGGGCATTTTCCCTGTAGGGTATGTGTCATAGACAGAAAAATGTGAAAGATTTTTTATGTTGTAGTTAGTGTTATATTTTAATATTTGGTGTGATGTGGCCTCCTAGATAAGGACAAAGCATTTGGCTACCTCCTTCCTAAAATGGCTTTTGCCTTTGTACTTTTACATGTAGTCATTGATGCATATAAGAATATTAAAGAAAAATGAAAAAAATAGGGACCAGTGGAATATCAGAATGGAAAAAGTAAGAATTAGTACTTGAAAGCTAGACAACAAGGTCTTATTTAATTGTTAAAGCTGGGTAACAAATACGAATTTGAGCTTCACAGTATGCCAAAGCAAAAAGTAAAATATGTTCACATACCCATATGGTGTAACCAAATTAATTTTCAGGGAAGGAATAATTTGAGATCATGAAGAAATAACTTTTCGTGGATTTTCAGGAAGAAGACACTGATGCAATCCAAGTAAGATGGGTTCTAAAGGTCTGAGTTTAAGAATACAATTTTGGATATCAAAAGAAATATTTATAACTAAGGTTCTGGGGAAAAAATGGGAGACAGATTTTGAGTTTGCATTCTCTAATAAGACATTAGATACAAATATTTTATGTTATCAATTGAGGGAAGAGCCATAAGTTTCAACTTTCAACATAGAAAGTGGAATGTGGTTGGCATCTTCTTATGAAAATGGATACAGACATGTGCAGAAAAAAGTAGCCACTCCAATTTCATGAGGAGCTATGACACATAGGCATCTACAGATAGGGATAAGTTTGTCCTTTGAAGGAAAGTTCTGGTCTGCTCTAGCATACAGATGAATGAGGCTCAGAGCTCAACACCACAGATCATGGCCAAAATGATTTTATCACGGAAAAATTTCCATATGGTTACTAACATTATCCCACTACTGCCTTAATACATTCTCAATAAAACCTAGACAAGATCTCATTTTATGCAAAGTGGTTTCTTGGTGAATCCTTCAAGATCAGTTAGTTATAAAATGTATTGCCAGGTCATTTACTGAATGATTTGACCTGCTCTGCCAGAGTGCTGCATATAAGTTAATTAAGTGATGAAGAACAACTGCCAAAAATGATGCTTTTGGATTAGTTTGGTTGATCTCAAGCCAAAGCTTTGACAGTTATTAAATAACAAGCAATTTTCTATTTAGGTGGATCCTAATAAGTGACAATATAACATACTATGTAGGGAAGAAGAATAATTATCTTTCTATTCTCCACAGCAGAAAAGTATGCATTTAACTGATCTAGAAATAATTCAATTCATTAAGGTGCAGATTCAAAAGAAACCAGCCTAAATTATCTCTCTGATCAAAATTACTGTCTTATCGCCAACAATTTTATCAATCCTTATCTTCTTTGACATACTAAGTAGTAGGTTCTGTAAGAAAGGACATCTGTAATCTGGGTTCTATATTAAGTCCCTGTAAACTTGGCTGACCTGTTCCCAGAATACGGGAAAGGACAACATCTCTTTCCACCTCACTGCTCACCAAAGGGCAAACATGAAACTGATTAGTCAGACTGGACCCTTACTGAGCCAGGTGGCAGGCAGGAGAGATCGAGTGCATTAGGAGATAAAGCACATGATAACAGTTCTCTGACATTCTTTCTATCTTGTACTCAAGCTGCAGAGGTGATATGAGATCTAGGGTCTAATCCTCATAGTCTGTACAATCATTTCTCCCACTTCCCTTTGCTTTATCCTTTGCAGTCAGAATACCTTTTCCCACATGGGAAATTCAGCATTATTTTCAATATACTCTGTCCTAGTCTCTCTCACTCTCTTAGCTTTCCTTGTGGGTTTAGAGTTTTGCCTGAGAGAGGTGAAGAGTTCCTACCCCCGGCCTCTGGATTATGCTTGTCTCCTAACCCTAAGGTCCTGAGTTCCAGTGAGAATGTTCCCATTTGACATTGAATACATACACACACACACACACACACACACACACACACACACACATATATATATACATACATAAATATATAATATATAAATACATAATATTAAATATATATAAATATATATTATATATATATATATATATTAATTTTTTTCTCCCATGGAAATAGTATTGGGAGTGAAGGCAGGTGGTAGTGGTAAGGTCAGAATTCTTGGGTCCGCTGGCCATACATATATCATTGATGCTATTAAAACCTCACTCTAACATTTGGCATAATTTTAGCAAGTGTGAGAATACAGACTGGTCTTTGTTACACACTCCACAGAAAGCCACAACGTATCACCATGCCACCCATCGAAGCTGAGAACAGAGAGTTTAGCTAATGGAACGTTCCTATCCACAGAATAAAATTCAAAGAAAATACAAATAAAAGCTGTAAATGTTTAGGTTGTTCTCAATACAGTTTACGGAAAGGGAAACAACAGTAGGAAGCTGACATAACCAATGCCTATTCCTCATGAAGAATATATTAGCCTGAGAAACTAAGGATTATGATTTGTCAAAGATGAAACTGAACTGGTAATTAGAAGAAATAATCAACTGGAGGTTTGCATTTTGACAGGCTAAAGAAGTGTCATTAGACAAAAATAGTCTAAGACTATTTTGAAGTAAATGATTAAGTATAGCGGACTCATCATTTTATAAGGCTTTATTAAAAAAACATGGTATTGGCACAGAGAAATAAGCCTTTGAAACTGAATAGAGAACTTATAATCAGACTCATGTATATGTGGAAACTGTGGTGTGTGTGTGTGTGTGTGTGTGTGTGTGTGCAGAATCTATACTACTACCTAGATTACATATATATCTAAAACTAGAAATAACTCAAAAAGTCCATTAACAAGTGAATATAAATCAGAAAATAGCTATACAATGGCGTAATACTCAGCAATATAAAGTTACAAACAACTGATATTTACAACAGCATGACTAAATCTCAAAAATCACTATGCTAAGTGGCAGAACCCAAGCAAAAGAGTGCATACGTATTATACGATTCCATTTATATAAAATTCTATAACAGTAAAACTAATTCATAGTAACAGAAAGTCCATGGCTGCTTGTGGAGCATGGGATGGACTGCAAATGGACACGAGGAAACTTTTAGGGTTAAATATTCATTATTTTGATTGTGGTGGTGGTTTCTCAGATGAATACGTAAGCTTAAACTAGTCAAGTTGTGCATTTTCAATATGTGCAGTTTATTGTATTCCAGCTATATCTTAGTATTTTTTTAAATGAGACAGGTCCAGTTCAAAGAGAAGGGGTTTAAAATATACTATAAGAGATAATAGTTATCATTATTAATTTATTGGCAAACAGCAAGTAGAGGTTATTAGCCTTAAGAAGAAGGAACTACTCTTCTATAGTAGGAGAAAAGAGAATGGCTGTATATAAGGGTAGATTTGTATGTTTGTTAGTTGAAAATAAGGGACCCTTCTCAACCGATCACTTCTATCTGCTCTGAAGTTGATGGCCAGGTTACCTGCTTGGGGGGGTGGGGAAGGAAGGGGTGCTTAAAAAACAAAACAGAGAGCAGCTCATCTACTATTATATTTATGTATAAAAAATCAAACAGTGGTAAAATAATAACCATTTTATTGTCCTTAAGAATTTGTGTATCAAGGATTTGGAGAGGGCACAGCAGAGGTTTATTTTCACTTAAAAATGCTTAGAATCTCAGCTGAGAAGACTCGAAGGCTGGAGGCTGGGACCTGCGAGCATCTGAAGGATCACTCCCTCACCTGTCTGGAGACTGATACTGGCTGTGCGCTAGGACCTCAGCTGGTTGGCTAGAACATCTCCACATGTTCTGGAGGCGTGGGCTTCCTCACAACATAGGACCTGGTTCTAGGCCTGAAGAAAGCATCCCAGGACAACCAGGTGGAAACTGTACCAGCTTTTATGACCTACTTGCAAACCAGTTTTTTAATAACATGCCTGCCTACACCCAAAGAGAGGTAACATAGACCTCACCTCTCTGATGGAAGGAATAGCAAACTCACATTATATAAGCAAAGGGGATATTGTTGTGTCCTTCTTTGGGAAAACACAATTGGCTACAGAAAGTTTGGGAAAGTTATTATACATAGGAGAGTGTGATTACAGAAATACTGCCAGGAAGTATGAAAGACCCACCGGAGGCTGGTGAAATCTTATATATAGAACCCTCTGCTCTCCTGTGTGCCATTCTCCAGCAGTGCTCAGTTGCTATGGAGTAAACATCAAGAAAGCAGAGGTAAGCTCAACCAACAGGCATGAGGGTTTGCCAATTGCAAAAGACAGAAGACACAGAATTGAGGATACTGGCCAAGAGTGTTTGAATAATAGAATTAAATTGGATATGAAGCAAAAAAAATAATTAAGGATTAATAGATTAATAGACAATACATAAACTGCTTATTCTTATCAATTGGCCAAGTTAATAAGAAAAAACATATTCACAAAGATCAGTGCAAGTACAAAAGAGTGGGTAAGAGCACAGAGCCTGAAGCCAGACTACCTGGGTTTGTACCTGACCTTCACCACATACTTACGTTGTAACCTCAAGCATGGTATACTTTCTGTACCTCAGTTTTATCATCTGTTAAATGGGATAACAGTACCTTCCTCGTGAGGTCATTAGGGATATTAAGTTGATTATTATATATAAAATACTTAAAACAATGTCCGGCATATAATAAGCACTAAATAAGTGCTAATTATTGGTAGTATTAGACAGGGCCAAATAATTCTTGGTATATAAAGCCTTTATCAGCTGCTTTATTTAATTTCAGTTTTATAATTGGCTCTACAGATTGTACTTAATAAAAGAGGAAGCTAAATTATTCTACAACTTATAGGCTCCTTGTATTATTAAATTTAAATGTGTACATCTCAAATATGCACCCACAATCTCAAGAACTCAGTTCCGGTCACATAAGTCCAGTTTTAATTGTCACATCCTGGCCCTTAGGATGTGGTGTGCTTTATTTTTCTTAGAGGCACTAATATTTTTGGATAACTTTAACTGGGTGATTTCCTAAGGTTGCGACTTCCTAACTCCATTCCATTCACACATCACCTCAACAGACTGTCCAAAATAAGTATAGTTTCCGATAGTCCTGACTATCCATATCAGTATCCACATGGAAAGGATGTAGTTGGTTTAGCTCATCAATAATTTTTTGATGGGAATGACTGTGGTGCTTAGTGTTAATGTTAAAATAGAAAGATAAATTTAAATAATTTATGACTGAGTTAAAAATAGATTATCTTAATCCAGTTAAAGGCTGCATTAGTTCTTACTACCGCATTTTATAAGTACTTCTTATCTTAATTTTGGATTCATCCTTGTCCCAATGACGCACTTTAAAAACATATTTCCTTACTAATGCTGATTCTGGGGCCACTAATTTGTTCTAAGTATCTTGCATCTACAAGTTGGATTCATTATGTTACATCTCTCAGGAGAGTAATGTTCAGGTATCTTTCCGAATACTTTTGTAATCCTTCCTATAAGACACAGTACAATTCACTGGAAATGAGCAATTGACTCATTCTGAGAATCAGGTTCATTCCATGAGTTTTGAAAGAAAACAGACTCCCACCCCCACCACCTTGAATAACGAAATGCCTCTGCTATCATATTCTGAATCATGACTGAGGTAAAGCACACTAAAAATGAGGCAGAGGAAAATTGCTAACTTCTAGTTAGTATTCCAGCAGCAGAATGATACCATGTCTTCTGACCATTGCGTTAACAACAACAATTAACTGACAACTTCCCTGTGTTAATTATTTTGTAAAGTACTTTATAGGCCTCTTCACCTATGACCTCCACATAGGTATCCCTTAGCCATGCTAACCTGTGTGCATGAGAAGACATGCATCCTGCCTCCCCAGGTTACAAGACGCTCATCAGGACCACCAGGGAGGGCAAGAGGAAGCAAACTCCCTAATGCACTGGGCGAAGGGGAGAGGCCAGTGGAGCAGGAAACAATGAAGCCCACACAAATGGACATGAGAGCAATGGGCAAAAACATGCCCTAGACCAAAATACTTCTATTGCCAGATGAAGGAAAAGTAAAATACAGCTATAATATGATCAATCATAATAATATATCTAAAGAAACTCTGGCAATCAGAAGAGATGGTATTGAAATGATACTTAAATGAGAGCCAGAGAAGTAGAGATGGGTGATGCTTGCATGGCATCCTGGCTGAGGAAACATCTTAACATGCAACCCCAAAAAAGCAACATTTACTGACCCAGAAACATGCCTACAAGTAGACAATGGTGATTTACACATTGTTCCCGAAGGTAGTATTTCACACTGACAATAAGTAAATCGTTATTTTTGGAAACAGAGGTAATTGCAGTATGCTAATAAAATCAGACTTCTGAGGTTGTAGGGTAGGTGACAAAATCAATCCAAAGGTCTCAGCCTTCATCCTGCTGATTGTCCTCTAATGCCACCCATACATCACTACACACCTTCCCATTTAGCCAGAACCTAGAATAGCTTCAACCAAACCTCCCAAGAGGAAGGCTATATTACAAAACCTGAAAGCCACATTTTTGTGGTCATTGAAATCTCTTTTGTGGGCTTCTATTTCCCTGCACATCCCATAATATTGGTATTGCTCAGGGTCTTCCCTTTGGTTTTTCCTTCTCACTCTTCACTGTCTCCTGTCTCATCTATTCTCATGACTCAGTGAACTGGGTATAATTCAGGATTCTAACAGGAAACAGGTGGTACAGTCAAATTGGGGCAAATCATGAATGGTTTACCTAAAAAGAAGCTATTTACAAAGAAGTAGACAGGATATGAGGGAATTTCATCTAATAGTACAGTAACCTGGGCTAGGGCAAAGAAGGAAGTATTACCATCCCTAAACCCAAAGGAACTAGAAGAGCATGTGATGACTGAAACTTTGAGAGGGTTGTGTAGAGAAGGTCACCATGAGAGAAGCAGTGACCTTCTATTGAGGGACATGACCACACCTAAGCAATCTCCAAGGAAGGGACTTAGATGCATTTAACCTCACTCTCCTCACTCCTTCCATTGATTGCCTTCTGGGGATTGCTGGGAGAAATTCTCCATGGGTTTTTTCACATTTCTGCACATCTTGAGAGCAAAATCACTGACTGCCTTTGTTCTGGGCTATCTTTCCAAGTTATAGTATAGCACACAGTCTAGGAAGATAAAGATAGTTTTCCCCTCCACAGGCAAGGGCATGTGTGTTTACTGCCCATTATAAAAGATTCAGGTTCCCTAAGCTCAAGGTTCTAGTCTTGTGCAAGTGTCACCTGAACTTCCACATAGTGCTGTGGAACATTAGAGTTTGGGGAACAGACACAAGAAAATGCTGATGCTATAGCTACTTTTTTTTTTTTAAGATTTTATTGGGGAATTGGGGAGGGGAACAGCGTTAGTTAATTGGGGAAGGGGAACAGACAAGTTGCTGTCCTTTGGTTCTGCAGTCTAGTTGTGGAGGACATTGCTTCACTGGCCCATGTTGGTATTATCATTGCGCTCTTTCTGGGTGAGGCAGTTGCTTGCCTGCCATTAGATGGCCACTCACTGCAGCTCATGAAAGCTCATGCCCGCTGCCGGCCAGCCCCGCTGCAGCCTACCACGTTGCCGGCGACTCACAGCACGGCAGCTCAGCTCCAATGGAGCTGTTGTTCACCATCTTAGTTGTAGAGGGAACAGCATCACTGGCCTTCATGTGCGATCTGAACTGGGGCCCTCCTGCTCAGAGCTGGTGTTCCAAGACAACTCCTAACCAATGTGCCACTCGGCTGGCCCTATAGCTACTACTTTATTGTAAGTGATACAGTTCCTTGCCTCTGACCAGGAGTCCCCCATGCCTTCTGTTAGCTTCTGTGATGATCTAACTCATTTGTTTAAAAGTAGGCTAAAACCTCAGGCTCTTCACAGTTCGTCGCAGGGGTCCCTATTGGCAGAATCTATTCTGAAGTCAGAGGGCAGGGAGATTTGTTCATTAGTCCATAGAGGTCAGCCTCCTGGAGAACAGGGCTGAAAAGGCTGAGAAATGCATCTGAAGGGGCAAGTAGAATATATCTGCTCCATCATCTAAATGCTACTGACTATCAAATCTGTATTTCCAGGCCTTATTGGGTATATCCTGTGCTTCTGACTCATACATCGAACTGCCTACTGGTATCTCATGGGTGTCTCAAACTCCCAAGGTTTTCAGTTTCAGAGAATGACACACCACTTATCTCTTCAGCTGCCTAACCTGTGTTTTATTCTTGACTAATGCCTTCTCACTTCCAAACTTTCATCTTGTGAATACTGATTCAACTCTAGTCTGTTTATTTCTCTTCATCCCTATTAGCACCAGCCTCATTCAGGCCAACACCCTCTCCTTTTTGGATTACCATATCACCCTTCTTATACTTTTTGCCTCAGCCTAACTATCTCTCCTTGAGCTCTCAACACCTCAGTCACATTGATCTTCTTTTAGTTCCTTTTATTAACATGCTCCCTCCCATTACACATCTTTTATACATGCTGTTCTCTTCCAGTAACACATGTCCTCTCCTCTTTGTGTGGGTTACTTCTACTCATCTTTCAGATCTCTGATCAAATGTGTCTTCCTTAGAGATCCCACCCCTGACCCCTCAAGCTGTCATGTCTTTCTTTTCTCACCACACTATGCTCTCTAGCAGAGTACAAACCACTTTCTTCTTTTCATCACAATAATCCCAGCTCTGAGCACAATGCCTACTACAGAATAGGCCTCCAATATAGATGCGCCACATGAAGGAGCACAATGAAACACAATGGCCTAGGTCACAGTCAAATAAATCACCCTTCAAATACACCTATTGCATAGGTACGCGCTAGAGCAACAGAACATTTGTATATGGAAATAATTCCCCTACACATAATTTTGGATGAGAGGATCTTTTTAAAAAACTGATTGGGAATTTTTGGCAAAGTGGGAATATTACCAAAGAAATACCTTCAAGAAGAGTGTGAAGTGTAGATAAAATAATTTTTAAGTGTTCATTGTGTGGAAATGAAAATCCTCTGTCCAAATACTTTTCATGAATTTTTTGTAATCCTAAAACATCACTTAAAAAATAAGTGACATTTCCCCTATAGCAATTTTAACCTAAATTAATGTAGCAGAAACAAAATGGTAATTAGAACTGTAACTGAGACATGTAAATTCCTATTCCAAAGCATTAATTCTCATCCATAACATCCAAGCTTTGAATTTCTAGTTCTAATATCCTTTTTATATTTAAGAAGAAAAGAATAAGCTGAAACATAGGGATTAGCTCCACATGAGTAAAAACACAATATAATTTATCTGTCACCATCTCATTGCTCTGAGAACAAGAACAGTTTAATATCCTCATCCTTATCTTGAAGGTACAGTGCTAATATTTCATTTAACACAAACATTAGTATTTTCATTTCCTATTTTAATTAAGAAATAGTATAAAGAGAGAGCACATTCTCTGTACCACCAAACAGAGATTTCATTTTTCTAGACAGTCCCACAAATCCCAAAACCAAATGCATTAGAAATACATCCTTCCACCTTACTTCAAACTCCAAGTTCTGTGTCAGCAGGAGCTGAGGCGATGACTCTAGGACAATGTTATCACCAGATGAAAAGAAAAAAAACTTCTGATAATCTTTTTATTTTGGGGAGAGGGTGTCCATACATCATCATGTGCTCAATTTGATTGGGCTCTTTATTGAACTGACCAATTACTTTTTTCAATACATGTCTCTCTTTCATATGTTCTTTGATGCAGCAGAAAGCAGAAATGGTTATGGAGAGGAAGGGCAGATAAGCAACTCCAAACCTACAGCTGACTTTCCCTGGTCTTCTCACCACAACTTTCTTTACTGTCCTACAGAGTTGGAGGGAGGGGAACGGGTGTGGCAGAATGGTATAATGAAAACACATTGGATTAAAGTAGGAGAGATGAAACTCTGGGTGGTACCTGAGTTTTGTCCTTAACCTGTTGCTATTTAATCTTTCTTTAACTCAGTTTCCAAAATTAAAAAATGAGTGACAGGATTAACTCCAAAGTCCTTTAAGCCCTGTGATTGTTACTGTCAGAAAGAGGGAGGGAAAAAAAAATCTTTTTTTTTTTTTCCTCAACTTTACTCAAATGGAACTTAGATCATCTTACGCCTCAAAGTTTCTCATGGATATTTGGTTTTCAAAAATGATGATGATGACAGTAACATTTTTTTAACAGACTAATCTGTAGAAATCAATAAAAACATCTTAGTATTATTTTTAATAGACATTAATAAGTATATAGAAAAAAACCAAATTCTAATTCTAAAATGCTCATAAACCAAGATCAATTTAAAGAATTTGAATTCTCTCTGCAATTTTGTTCTTACTTGAGTAAATTTGCTTGTCATCAAAGTAGGAATTTTTATCTAAAATTTAGGTGGTAAAATTCTAAATGCGTTACGTAGATGATGACTTAAATTGTTTAATCAAATTACTCATAGAATCTTTTATGGATTAATTATTTCACATCTAGACATTACTTTTATACTGAAGTATCCTTCTGAGGCAAACATCTCAGAAAGAACATGTGGGTATAGGGTGTGGAAAGCATGCCAAAAAGCCCCTAAATCATTAAGATGCCTAGAGGGTACTGGGCACACACACTGCTCAGCTATTGAACAGGAGCTGGCCAGGTAGACACAGGCAATCCAGGTCTGACAAGGGTGTATTGAGTAGCTGTGGTTTGGCTACTTGAAAATAAGTCTTATTCTGCATGCCAAGAATTCTTCAAGTTTTAGTCTCAGGATCTCCTTACAATTTTAAAAATTATTGAGGACCCCAAGAATGCCTATGTGTATGTGGGTTATATCTACCATTATCCATGTAGGAACATAAAAGTAAGAAATCTTTTAAAATATGCACCTATTAATTAATTATACAATGATAAAGCCATTTTACATGAAAATAAGTAACATATTTATATGAAAAAAATTGTTTTGTAAAACAAAAACTTAGGAAGAAGAGAGACATTGTTTTACATGTTTTGCAAATGTCTGATGCCAGGCATTATAGAAAGCAACTGTATTTTCCTGTATGTTTCTGCATTTGACCTGTTGAAATATGTGGCTTGGTTGAAAAAAAATCTGGTCTTATCTAGATATATGGTTGGAAAGCAGGAGTATTTTGATTTTCTTTTCATTTAATTGTGGGTATTCTACATAAATAACTATGTGAAATGATCTGAAACAAAGTTTTGATATATTGTTAGATTTTTTTAAAAGCAACTAGTTGATCAATATGTAGTAAAACTTCTGATTTTTGAAAAATATATACAAGTGTATATATAAATATGTAGATATGGCTGTATAAGCATAGGGAAATTTTCATAAAAAGTAAATACTGTATGATTTAACCTCTATAACATGTCTCATATGTTATTGTATATTATATATAAGTTTTGTTATTACTGTAATATCTATTTAACCTCTATAATAACCTCTGGGGGAGGGGGTGTGGTTCCAAAAAATGATACGTGAATTATGGATATGTTTTACTTTCTTGTAGTGTGTGTGTGTGTGTGTGTGTGTGTGTGTGTGTGTGTGTGTGTGTGTGTTTCCTCTTGTTTCTCAAATTTTAAAAGTGGAGTGGGGATGAACTGGAGAGGAAGCCAGGCCAGTTTCAGACCTCCTCTGTGCAACACATAATGCCAGAAAACAATGGCAAATTTACAGAGTCTTCAGGGAAGAAAAAAATGGTTTTACTAAAAATTTCCTATCACATCACTCATTCATAGGTGAAAACCACACAGAGTTCTCAGATAAGCAAAGTACACAGAAGAAAGGCCATCCATATTTTCTCTTGAAAAGGATTTTAAGATATATTCTAGCCAGGGAAGAGAAAACTCTAAGTTAGGAAGTGAAGAATAGAGAGGTTGCAATATGAAAGGATTACTTAATATGTTGTCTCTACTACAGGGTGTTGTACATTTCAAGTCACTTTACAGCACCCCAATTACCCGAGTTAAACATATGAGGTTTGACAATTAATTCGCAAACTAGTTGCAATGATGTTGCTAACCTGTTTTGATATCACAGGGAGTATTCATTATGAATTTGTACCAACTTGGACAAACAGTTAAACAAATTAACCATTTGGAAGTGCTGAAAAGGCTGCATGAAAAAGTTAGATGACCTGAACTTTTCACCAACAATTCATGGCTCTTACATCACGACAATGCAACAGCTCACACGGCACTGTCTGTGAGGGAGCTTTTAACCAGTAAACAAATAACTGTATTGGAACACCCTCCCTACTCACCTGACCTGGCCCCCAATGACTTCTTTCTTTACCCAAAGATAAAGGAAATATTGAAAGGAAGACATTTTGATGACATTCAGGACATCAAGGATAATACGATGACAGCTCTGATGGCCATTCCAGAAAAAGTTCCAGAATTGCTTTGAAGGGTGGACTAGGTGCTGACATCAGTGCAAAGCTTCCCAAGGGGAGTCTTTTGAAGGTGACCGTAGTGATATTCAGCAATGAGGTAGGTAGCACTTTTTCTAAGATGAGTTCACAAACTTAATTGTCAGGCCTCGAATAAAACAGATGTTGGGCAGGCCGAACTTCTAATGTGGAACCTATAGCATTGATTTGCTTTGCTCTTGGAATTTGTCATAGCACTAATGTAACTGTCATAAAGTGTGACCAGAAATCAAATTATAACCCTTCTAACAAATAAAAGTTCATAAAGGTAAACCTAGAAGCAGAATTGCAAATTGGTAGCTTCTGACCTGCGTTTCTTATTCCACCTTTGCTTCAGCTTTGTCTACGTTACTCTTTTCCTCCCTCCCTTCTCTCCCTTACAGAGGCTTAAATCCCACACACTGAGAATCTGTTTCCCCTGATTCAACCCGCGTAACTGTATTTCTCATTCAGGTTTGAGAAAACTACTGCTTTACATGGAGGTGGCGTGGATGAACAAGTCAAGTTAATAATAGCATTACTGACTATTCATCTAAAAACATACATCCCAAGTTCTAATTCCAAAGAGAATTAGATTGGATTCCATGTTTGGTTACTAAACCTATGATCGCTACTCAATTGAAAGAGAAGCATATACAGCCTTCAGGAAATTTTATTTTCAGACTCTTAATAAAAATGTACAGATGGAATGCCAAGTATTGAATCATATACCTAATTTATTTACTAAAAAATATTTACTGAACACCTCTAGAGACCAAGGACTGTGCTAGATGCTGGCGACATGATGTTGAGTGAAACAGATATGCACCCTGCCATCCTAAAACTTGGATTCTTTGTCATAGTATGTCATAGATACAGCAAAACTGACTATAGACGACAAGTAGACTTACAGAATATTGTCTTGAAATATAGTGTACATTAACCACCGTTTTTTAAAACAAAAAATCAAGAGAACAGAGCTATTCACTGAATTCACTGTCAATATGTCCTAACAATAAACTGCAGTGTTTAAATAGTTGGCCTGAAATTTTCTCCACATGTCTGAAAATATTAACTAAATATTTTCAATTACAAAGCTAACTAAATATTAACATGGTGCAAAATATTAATGAAAGTAAACTGGAAGGGTCATTGTAAATTTTGACCACTTGGTAAACATTTAAGATAGAAGCAATAAGTTAATTTTGCGAGATTTCTATTGTTTGGAAGATTATACTTTAGTTCTATTTAAAATGTGCTTTAATGTTTCCACATTCTCTTTGTAGCAATTGATTTAAAAACAAAAAAAAATGTAAATGTATTGTCATCATACTTGCTCTTACAAACCCATACCTTTGAATATTGTCCTTTATTAAATCCTTGAATTAACTTAATCTGAATATGTCATGTTTTCAGCTAAGACCCTAATACAAGTAACAAAACACAAGCAAAGACACTTTATTTATCTAGAAAATCACATAGTTTTACTTTACCTATGGAGGAAAACAAAGTATTACTCTTAATTTGGAGTAGGCTTGGGGGAATTAATGAATGGAAGGAAGCTCAAATAAGATTTAAATGTACTGGAATTGTCTTTGACACTATTTTATTCTATTTTTAAAGATTAGGCAGAAAATAACCTGAATAAAGAGTCCAGACTGACTTAGTGTTAAGGATCCCCTTAAGGGAAAGCAGGCAAACTCTCAATAGAGCACCAAGGCCTACTCTCAACGAGTCCCAAAGAGAACATGAATCAATAGAATCACTGTGTAGAATTGTGTCTCCCCAAAAGATATGCTGAAGTTGTAACCCCCAGTACCTTAGGATGTGACCTTATTAGGAAATGGGGTTTTTACAGAGGTAACCAAGTTAAAGTAAGTAATTACAGTAGGCCCTAATCTAATATGGTGGTGTCCTTATAAAATCTGGGGAAATTTGGACACAGAGACAGACACATGCAGGAGAAGGACGATGTGAAGAAACAGAGGAAGAATGTCATGTGAAGACAGACGGCAGGAGTGATGTACGTACAAGCCAAGGAATGTCTAAGGCTATCAGGCCTGGGAGAGACGAGGTAGGCCTCCCCCACAGGTTTCAGAGGGAGAATGGCAGCTCCTTGGTTTTAAACTCCTGACCTCCAAAACTAGAAGACAATAAACTGTTGTTTTATGCCACCAAGTTTGTGGTACTTGGTTACGACAACTCTAGGAAACGAATGCAATCACTTTTCATTTTCTATAGAAAGGGGTTCTAGACAAAAAGTCCTGAATTTTAATTAGTAAATCACCCAAAACTATATCTGGATCACTCAGTCTATATATCAAACAGACATTTCTGACTTGAATTGCTACTTTTAGCCCACCTGTCAAATCTCTAACAGATGTGTCCCTGATGTCCTGAGCATTATCAATATCTACTCACATCCCCAGGCACAGATAGATGCCCAAGAACAATTTGCATCAGATACCCTGGCTCATAATTCCACATTGCTTCCACTTCAGTGTGGACTCTACCCAGGCTCTAATCTCTAGATGGCTCTGTGACTTGAACAAGTGACTTAAACTCTCTGAATCTCAGAATCCTATTTACAGTAATAATATTTCTTATCTTACAGGATTCATGTACTCATTTACTAGTTGTTAAAACCATAGACATCACATGGTAATTGCACAACAAATGCAAACTACTGTACTATTAAAATCACCTCATGCTCATGCTGGCTTGACTCAAGGCTGCTCCTGGTTATGCTGCAGATCTGTAGAGAAGCAGAGAAACTATCGAACAAGCAAACCCTTCTCTCTTTAGGAATCTATAGAGTCAAGGCATGGGTAGCAGAAATAAGCATCTTTCCAATTTATTTCAAAATATATTTGAGAGCAACATTCCCTGTAATTTCATTTTCACTGGTTTATTCAGGTTAACACCAGTGGCACTGATTAGAATGAATTTTAAAATACATTAACACTAATATATCAGGATATAAAAAATGGAACTTGCTATCTTGATTTCAGCTGAGATCCCAAGACAACATAGAGGAAAGTAGTCCTATCCTCCCAAGAAAGATACCAGATCACATGGCATGACTTCTAAAAAGGTGGCTAAAAGATGTTTGTTGTTTTGTGGCTTTTTTGTTTGTTTTTAACTTTTCACCTAATACCTACCATAAGAGTATAAAATGTTGATTTATTTTTTTTAAATAACAAATCCTGGAATTTAATATATTCTGTTACAACACTATTTCTCCAGTACATATACAGATTAAAGCAAAATTCTAGGTAGACAATTTCCCTTTTAGTTGAGGTCTCATTTATTCATTCAACAAATATTTACTGAGGACCTACTATGTCTCAGGCACTATTCTACACCTGAGGATATAGCAGTGATCAGAACAGAAGAAAACAACAATTAATTTTCATTCTCCAAGGCTCATACCTGATGAAGAGGAAAGAAAAGTTATCAAGATAGACAAATATTTACAATGAGAGATGTGATCATGCTGAGAATAAAAATAAAGCAGAGAAGACAAATAGAGAGTGTGTGTAGGAGGTGTGTGCCAATTTTGTGGAGTCAGGGAAGAAAGGTCACATTGACTTGGAGAGATCTGATAGAAGACTGAAAGGAAGCAAGGAGTCAAGCTGCACAAGTTTGTGGTGGAAGGACATTCCAGAAGCAGCAAATGCACCATTTTTCCTGAGGTAAGAGTGTTTGCTGAAGAGCCGGACAGAGACCACTATGACTGGAGCAGAGAGAGAAGGCAGACAGTGATAAGAGATCAGACAGGTAACTGTGGGGCGCGGTGCAGGGGGAGTTATTTGAGGCTACAGTTTCTTCTCGTAATAATTTATACTCTCCAAAGGCACACACAATGTCCCTGACTTCACTACCCACAGTACATTCCAGGGGGCAGATCATGTTTTTGAACTTGTAGTTTCTACCTGTAATCATTTAGATTCCCCAAAGATGCACCCTTTCCCTTGCCTCACTGCCCACAGCGAATTCCGGTTTTGTAAATATCCGTGTCGTTTGTTCTGTAAATTTTCTTTTCTGGGTCTTTGAAGAAAAGTTATCAATATTCAAGAATTATTTGCAATATTGGGGGAGAAGTTGGAGAAATGATTTGAAAGTCCTTTTATTTGAATGCCCAGTAACTTTTTTAAGTTACCCTTTTGGAAGTTTTAATCTACTTATCATCCATCTTCCATATTGTCTTTTTAAAAGGAAATCATTTTAGCCGATCACACCAACATAAAATGAGAGAATTCAATGAAACATATTCAATGAAATGCTTTATAAACTCTAAAAAGCATGTGATATTTATGACACCTTGATGACCAAGGTATAGACTTTTTAATATGAGAACATTTGTATTGGAAAACAGGAAGGAAAGAAGGCAGTTAAGGACCAGACGAGTTGATCAAGCAACTGTGTGACTGACAAGAATGGATGTAGCCAAAAATTCTAATTAGTAAGAAGAAGAACAACAACAACAAATAAAAAAAAAACCAAACACCAAGGTATTTGCACAGGAAGTGGCTGAGTGGGCAACATTTAACAGGCATTTAGTAAAATTTGGGAGTAGAAGCATACAGATTAGGAGAAATGTGACAGTAATGTGAACCTTTAAAAGTGTCTAGAAGTAAAAGTTGAAAAAGAAAAAGGCCTAAAACAACATGAGAGACCTTTTTATTTGATTTGACAAAAAGCATTAAGAAAATGTAACTCACTGAGTATTGGAACTCAGTATAGATGATGCTATACTAAGAACCACCTGCTTGCTTTGCATATATGCAAACCTCTAAGCATAGAAAAAAGATGGGCAAAATAACAGCAGCTTGCAAATGTGATTAAAGAATCTGTCAATAATTATTTGGAAAATTACAGTGAATTAGAGGTATAACAGATCTCTGGACAAGAGAAAACATGGCCTCAATTAATAGGAGTGCTGCCTGGTTCACTTTTAATCTGGATTTATCTTTGTGTTACATTGTCCATTTTATGCTGCTCTTGTACCATGTCTCTCCCATTGTTCTTTGTCACACAAGCCTGCTCTACAATGGATAGACATGCCCTTCTCCAAAAGTTTTTAATGACTCGTTGCTGAAAATGGTGACTCTCCGTGTACGCAAATACATACAGCATATATTTGAAAAGACAGGCATTCATCTTCTACTTAAAAGAGATTACTTTTCTCCAATGTTCTTAACTAAAGATCTGCTGCCAGTAAATTCTCATCCCAGGGACAATTTCTTTCTATGTCTGCAGACCAGCAGGCTTCTCTTCTGCGTCCTTTTGTTTCTTTTGCTCTCATGCTCTGCTGAGAAGTAAGGTGGGCTTCATACTCCTCTCCTTTTTATCTGGGAGAGTAAGTTCCAGCTTTGAGTCTAAGTTCAACACAAATCCTCTGACAGGGAGTGCAGAGAGCACCTTATTTTCTGAATGCAACTAATAAATACCCTCCCCAATTGGGTCATCCAGTAACTGTGTTGTTTCCTTGTCTGAAAGTAACAATTTGATTTTTTAACTATAACACAGAATTCATGGGCTCAAGACAGGTATAGTGATTTTTTTTATGAAAAGATTGAATAACAGGTAGAGATACATATTGGTTTATTTTCCAATCAGTGAAGGTGAAATTTCTTCTTAGGGCCCAGGTACCTTCTCTTCCTGTCCAGGTCCTGGAGTCATCAATTCATGTTCTTTATTGCCATATGCACCATTCCTGGCTAATTTGATATCCCCCACTGTGAGAAAAAGTACCAGCATGATTATCACTCGCCGTGCCATGTCTCTTCACAACCTGTTTATGCTGAAAAAAATATTGGTCTTTTTGCATCTGCAGTTCCCTAGTTTTATTTATTTAATGCTGGTTACTTCATTACTCCTGACACCACGTCATCCGTTGTGCTGTCTATGAACAATGGCCTCCAATGACTCTCACAAAAGTTTTTATTGTACTTCAATGACAATGTCCACAAATGTAAGTCTGACATAGAGGATGCAGGAAAATGCAAATGACCAATTGTTTTCTGGTCATATTCAGTTTGCTGTTCAGAACTGTATGGTATAAATATAGAATGACACATCCTCCAACCCCTGTCTTCTTTGAACTCTTTAAGACATAATCACAGCATTCCTAGAATGTGATCCTTCTCAGTGTGGACTTCACCTTTGCCTTCTGTTCATTGTCACCAGTGGGGGGATAAAAGGAACATTCCCCTTAGGACAAGAAAGGTCTCTCCCTTGTGTAGCACCCTGGGAAAGCATGACATCACCACATCGATTGGAGGCAAGAGAAGACATCCATTGGAAGGATCCACTGACACTGCAAGGCTAGTCTTGAAATACCTAAGGAAGATAGGCACAGCCACCCTCAGGGTCAGCCCAGTATGTGATATGGAGCCAATGGAGGGAATGAAGCAACTCCCCTGTGTGCCAGCAGCAGGAAATCATGGGTGAAAAACAATTGCCTCTAATCCTGCTGCCTTTGGGTGTTACAGACTCGATGTGACCCTGGCAGTCACAATCTGGGCAGATAAAAGCCCATACATGGGTCCATACAAATAGCTCAAGCCCAAGGAATAATGGTGGACCATTAAGTACCAAAAGGCCCTAAACTCATACTATGTCCAGCATGTGTGCAAGTTATCCCAAATGATTATGTGAATACCGTTCTGACGGCCCAATCTTAGGCGTGCTCACAAAAGGAATACATACTGCATTGGGCAGCAGCAGTGATCTGCTCACCAGGCCACCCTTTGGAACCAGGGCCCAGCCATATGAACCCAGCCATAGGGTCCTGGTATGATCCCATTGGTGCAATGCCCCAGTTCCTCGGGCTATCTGGTCAACCAGTCACATGAGCTGGAGAGCTGCAGGTTCCCCAAACAGGAAAAAATATTAGGCTAGAGACCACTCAGACCAAAACCCAGGCCCAGGGCTCCCTGAGTGGATAGCACTAAAAGCCCTTGGGACAGTTCCAGGGATCAGAGAGGGATGTAGAAAATTTCAAGGAAAAGTAAGGCATAGGGCACCTCAGGGCATGAGGCCTGGGGCAGGGGCTCCACCTGCCAAAATCTAAGGGTAGCATCGCTCCCAGACACAGCAGCTCATACTTGTAAGTATGCCATACTCAGAATCATGCTGTGTACACATGCATTTTACATTCAATCAAACTCAATTTAAATATATCAGTATTTCTTGACACTTCACAAAATGGCAGATTGTTTCACAATCTGAAGAAATATGGAAAAGTATCATTTAGTTTAATTTACTATTTATTATTGACAATACCAAAGCCAAGTAAGATATCAGTCACTTGCCATTTGACCTCCACCTTTGTACCCACTGCTCACTGTACGCCATGAATCAGGGGCCCAGAGTATAAAGTGGCCTCTCCCACTGCATTCAGCACAGTGCCCTTGGTTTCTTCAGCACAGTGTAAGACACTGCTCACCACCAGGGCTCAGTCAATACTTTCCAAACAAATGGCCCAAATTCCCATAACCAAGACAGCTCTCAGAGTTCACTTAGCTCAGTTCAACAGTCCATGGGGAGATGACACAGCAGAAGCATATTACATTATGAACATGGCAAACTAGGTTTCAAAACCAAGCAAATCCTGAAATAAGAGCCCTGGCACTGACCCCCAGTGGGGGGATAAACATACAGGCAGCTGTGATGGCTCCGATGTAATCCTATTAATCACAACGGGCCCAGAATAAAATAGGAGACAACCAAGACTATTGCAGCAGCACTGAATCAACTTCCTCCACTGTCACATGGGAGGAAACGATTCATCATCCTGACGCTGGAAGCTCATTTTTCACATGAAAAATGAACTTAGGTATAATTTAATGAAACCTCAGAAAACAGGTAGATTTCCATAATGTTTAGGGATTTATTAAAATCAAGAGCTTCCTGGCTAAAGGATGATCAAAGACAGCAGAGCTGCCCTAAATGAAGTTCAGTTAAAAGAGCTACTGGTGACCTTCCCAGGCATGGATTCCTTAAATGTCCTTTATCGACTAAACAAACAAGTGTGTGTGTGTGTGTGTGTGTTTCTTCTTGCTCTTGGTGACTTTCCATCTCCTAATGACAAAATAATGATGATCTCCATCATCTCAGAACCTTACACCAGACACCAACATATCCCAGTAAACCTGCCTCAGCCTTTCTCCTTCAGCATGGCCACCCAAATGGAGGGTCTGGGCTACAGTCATTTTGCTTAGTGATGAAGGCTTTTTGGAGCTCTGTGGATTTCAAGGGCATGTGTGCTTTTCTCAAAGACCGGAGCAAATGTATTCTATGGTTTTCAAAAAGACTAGAGGGGAGAAAGGAGACAGCAGTGTGAATGGGGTTCCACAATGAGGGCTTCTTAGAACATGCAGATCTTAAACTGAGCCTTAAACAAGAGGGGAGATGTAACTAGATGTGGAGGAGGAAGAAGGGTGTCCCAAGAGGGGGGATTAGAATGCTCAAAGCACAAAGGTAAGATCTTCACTGAAAATAGAAGAGCTTGAGGGACGGCATCCTATTTGCATCAGTTGGTGTGTAAAATGATAGTGGTTAAAAATAACATTAGCTAGATATGGTGAGGCCAAGTTAGAAAACCGGTCTGCATAAACTCATGTATTACAAGTTAAAAACCAATTAAAGCCCAGAGAAAGATTTTTTATTAAAAGGTAGGCAGTGGAGAATGCTTTTTAAATGACAAAATTCTACAATTAGAGTTTCCCTCTTATTTATCAGATTTTTTAAATGATATATCAGTTGTATACATGATTTATTGTCTGAACACAGCATCCCTCCACGGTATTCTTTAATGATGGAGTGTGAGGTAGTGAGAACAGTCAGGGGTCTGCAAGTCAGAACACTGAGCTCTAGGACCAGCTCCTGGGCCAGCCCACTTGATAGCTTTGGCTAAGTCTGGAAAAACTATTGTAACCAAACCTAGAGAAGAATAAATTGTTTCTCCTGCCAATATGGCTTTTTAGCAATATTTACTAAGTACTTAATGTTGCCATGTTAAGGCTTCAATACCTTTGGGTTTTCTTGCATGTTCGTCATCACAACCGCACTGTAAGACCACCATTATTATTCTCATCTTACATGTGAAGAAACTGAGGCCCTGGGGTCAAAGCCCAGGTCTCTTCAGCCCCAAGGCCTATATCCTCCCCCATCCTGCCTCCATCTTGTGTCTGGAAATGCCATCTTCTCCAGGCATGCCTGGCTATGGGAAAGTGAGCAAGATCCCATCATCTGTGGCCTGGAAAATGTGGTTTTGGTTTTGCTTGACAGACCAAGGTTATTCAAAAGGTATGTATGGATGACTTTCTCTCACGTATCAATATTGCTAGTAAAATAAATGTGTAGGGTGTATGTGTTGACGACACTAAGTCTCTTGGAAATCACCTGAGAGTCAAAGACTTAGCTTTTTGCCAGGCTGTAAACTCTATAAACTCTTCCTTTTATAGCTCTCCAGTTCCATAGCTGTACAGTTGTTCTAGCTAAAGGCTATCAGAGTAGAACAGCTGTATACAACATAAACTGCTGGCTACAGAAGAGCCAGCCTCTCCTCCTCTTTGCAGATATACCTGTCTGAGATACTCCAGCCTCTGCCTCTTACTAGCTTTGCGATTGGGCGAGCAGTAATATAAGAATGATAACAGTGCCTCTCTGTGGAGAAAAAATAAGGTAACACATGTTAAACGTGTGGCAAAGAGCCTTTCACAATATGAAGACTCATGAATGTTAATAGTATTGTTTCAGTTCTGTATGTGGTTCATCCCACCTGAAAAGCTGTCCCTTTCTCAATGACCTCCCTCAATGTTTCCACTCCTTTTAGGCCAGGTAAAGTCTTATTTCCCCCAGGCCCTTTGATCTGTCTCTTTTCTGAATGCCTGGGTCCATACATACTCCCGTGGGCTTAAGTACTTCACTGTTCTCCAGTCATATCATAGGCAGACTCTTGTCACCCAAGAGCATTTTGCCATTGGTGAAGAAACAGTACACTAGACACTGCTGCTGGCTATACCCAGGTGTTAGGGACAAAGCTGTGGCACTCTTTATGTTTACTAGAAAAAATAAAAAGATGAAGCATTCAGAGGGTTGCTAGAGCAGTTAGGATGGGTTAGGTAGGAGAATGGATGAGATACTGGCTGCCCTTAAGTCTTGATGAAAACAGCTCCAGAGGTTTTCAGAGTTGTCATACTTATTGTAGGTACAAAAGTGACCAGGTTAGAAAACCTCCAGTTGGGTCCTAGGTCTGCAGCTATCTAGCCACTGTTAAGCAAGCTTTTCCAATATGCTTGGTCATGTCCTTATCTCTCCTATCAAAATAAAGCCAGATAATAAATTCTCCTCTTGGCTCCATGTGCCAATGTTTTCTACTCCCATTGGTTCTATGGCTGAATGTCTACCATTGTGAAGTTCCCAGAGCCCTCCTAGCCTTCGTACAAGCGGAGAAGGCAACAAAAGACCATTATCAAACAAGAGTGGTTCATCCCTCTCCCTGCGTGATTTCTCATACTCATGGCAGCAGATGGTAATTTTTTGATGAATTAAACAAACTGGTGAGTAATTTCCCAGGGAAGCAAAAGATGAGGACGTGTCCTCATCCTTCTACTGCAAGAATAATTCTTTAAGCAGTATAAATGAATTGACAGTTGTTCAAGACCAAAGTCTCCTACAACTTGCCAGAGAATAAAAAAAAGGATGAAGTCCAAGCAGAAGTTTACTAAAATTCAATAATTAGAGGAAATGTCATTTGTACATTTGAATTACTAAACACTGTTTTAAGTTTCAAAGTGGCCTGAAAAAGACATTTATAATCATTAGCAATGTTTGCATGAGTAATGGGCACTGCTTAACTGCCTCCTGAAGCATTTGCTTAAGTAAGTACACAGCAGTTCTCTTCTGACACATTTACTTGTCCAGTGAACCCTTTCTTCATATAGTATATGATCCAAATATCAACTTAATACTGGTCAAATGATCACAAAATCAATTCTGATGGAGATAAAGAAACTAATGATTGACTTTATCCTTTACATTTACAAATTTTTTTTTAAATCCAGATTCTGCAATGACGCCTGATATAATTTGTGGGTCACTTTTATCAGGTAATCAGAAAAACTTCCAATTGTTGAATAAACCTCCCTTTGCCTCTCTGACTGCAGAGGTTAACCATTGTTTTGTTTTCCTGTTATCCAGCCTCCCTTCCTCTGGCAATGACCCTCTGGCTTTCCTGTGGGGATCCACCTCTCTCTCACTCTCCTTCTTTGTGACTTGGGGCAGTTTGACTTCCCCTCTAGGCTTCTGGATAAGCATTTCACAGCTACTTCACCTGGAAGGAACTGGAACCAATCAGACTCTCCCTTATCTCTCCTTTTTAAAAATTAGTTTCAGGTGTACAGAACAATAGTTAGCTATTCGCACCCCTCACAAAGTGGTGACCCCTCTCCCCCAACCTACTATCCCTCTGACATCATATATAGCAGTTACAATTCAGACTCTCCCTTATCTCTTATCTCTTCTATTCTCTCCCTGCTGCATTCCTCTCAATCTCTACAGATGTATATTCTCCATTCCTTTACTCACAGGACATAAAGTGGTGCCTCCACAGCTTCAAAGTTTTATTGTTATAGCCCCTTTCTCATGCAAGCACCTACCAGGTGTCTTTATATCCCAATTCCAAAAGAGCTTCTAACAAGCACATATTTATCTACCATGGGACCAAGCAGCTATTGCCAAGAGTGTAGGGGCTTATATTAGTACCAAGTGGATTGGCCCATTCCTCGTAAATCCAGAATCAAACACCAAAAGCGAGAGCAGTTTCTTCAGCTGGGTGATACACCAATGGTGGTCTATTTAAATCTCTTTATTCCCTGCTGATCACAATGTTTTTTCTCAACATATGCCAATATTTCCCAAATCACCTAGAACGGTGACCTCTCAAGTGACAGCCTACCAAGATTTAAACAAGATGGCAAAACTATGGAAGTCTGGATAGCAACATGTTAGAAAAAGAACCTGACATTTTCATAGCAACAATGACATTGGTTTCATCTTCCATAAAGGATAATGAAAGTGATCTAAGTGATTAGGTAGGATTTTTGCAAGGGCTTTTTCATCAGCCATATATATTTAGATGCAAGATTTCTCACAGCTAACTCACAGAGAATATTAATTTGTTGTCTTTATAAGTTGCAAAATACTAGCCATGGTAGAAGAACAGTAAAAGCATCTTGCAGGTGACAAACAGTTGGTATTTCACATGATTTTAAAAGGCAAGTTAACAAAGAAAAACATTATTTGCATCAATTAGAAAAGTTTGAAGTTTCCTGGAACATCTAAATTTTGTCCACATTTTGCTGCTTGAAAACATATATTTAATAAACTTAACCATATGGAATAATCACTAGGTTAGTGAATTTAATGAAAGCCTGACACATTACTAAATTGCTTCAAAGCAAAGAGATTCTCAGAATGAGGAAGGAGAATTAGAACTTCTCCACACCACGCTACCATGGAGACGCCATTATTTGACAGGAATGCAGGCAGACCTCAAATTATTTTTACATTATGTATATTCCTCCAATTAACACTGTAAAGGGAAAAATACTTTATGACAAAATCTAGCAAACATCTTCTCCGAATCCTAGCCACTCATCAGCTGTTAATCCTGTGTTGCCTTGCAACATCTTTCGATTGCCTTAGGTTGTCATGTGATGATCTGAGTTTTAGCTTCCTTTTCCTGGGAGCCCAATGCCTGGCATGAGTGGATACTCCATGGATGTTGTTTGAGCAACTGACTATAAAACCAACAACAGTGATGTGCTATCTGAAGATAACTAGATGAGCAAAGAATAGTCGTTTCCAATTTCCAGAGTCGCCCACACATTGTTTTATTCATGTTCCACGAGGGGAGGCACACTTCAATTGCTCATTTTACTTTCTCAGCTGTAGCCCTTTAACAGTGCCTGGCACAGACTAGAGACCGGCTCAGTATCTGTTACATGAATTCCACCAAAGTAGTCCAAGAAAACAGTAAGGGCCTGCATTGATTTAACTTTTCACACACAGAACCATCCGTCTAAATGTCCACTTCTTGTCTATATAATTATAGAGAAATCAGAAGAAGGAAAAAATATATATATATACATATATACATATATATATATATATGTATATATATATTTTTTTAAAGGTTTGAAAAAAGGACTTTTGAGAAAGGCTTGGTTGGCTGGAGTTGTTTCCCCTTTTGGGGTGTCACTAACTGGCTGTCTACAATGCCTTTTATTATTTCCTCTCCACATTATGTATTGGGTTGTCGGAAAAGTCATGATGCATTTTTGCAATGAAAAACATAGAAAAAATATGTCATGACTTTTCTGACAACCCAATTGCACACTGATCCTTTCATTGATTTTAATTTGGATGATGAGGCGAAGACTTAACTTCATTAATATCCCCACTTATATGAAAAATTATATAAAAGATTCTAGGTGGCTGCCAGTCATTCTGAATAAGAAATGCCTTTAAAATGCAGTAAGAAGGAGTGTGACAAGAAAAAGAACTTCAAGCTGATTTGATATGGAAAGTCTCCCAAATAAGGGTAATAAGTTGTTCCTATTTAGGGACCTTAAAAGCAGAGAAAGCAAAACTTTTTCCAAGTTTTACAACCCCCCCCTCCAAGGAGACCTGTCTTCAATGGTTTCATGAGGTTCCTCTCTGCTCTCAGAATCCTGATCCCATCTCCATCCTTAAAAAGTACATTCCTGTCTCAGTATTTGAAGTCAAAACATAAAGCAACTTAGATTTTGGCTAATTGATTAATTTCTGCCTTTCAAATTTCCAGGTATAAAAAATTACCCAATAATAGGAATTATTTCCTCTGAATTAAGAGGATGGAGAGAGATGCCATCACCATGTACATGCATACACACCATGAAGTAATATGCCCTCACTCTCACATGCAAAACTGGTGTTATTCATCTTTTCAGAAATTATTTTAATTCAGTCTAGAAAATAAAACATAACTTAATATAGATACTTCCTGTTTCTCCACCCACATACTTATTTGTATTTTCAGCTTTTAATTAGGTTTGCACTATAAAAAAATGCTCATTAAATTTACAGTCCTTTGAGATTAGCTGCTTTATTCAGTTTATGTACTTGATAGACTATCCCCAGAGAAATGTTCCAGGCCCAAATTCACCACAAATAATTGATGAAAAAGTCAAATTAGATCAATGTGTTTTTGCCAAAGCCCATGTGACCCCAAAGCCTTTGTAAAATATATATAGATTTCTGGTCCACTTATTTCTCTTTGTTATTTCCCTATATGTCTCACTGTATGCCTTTCTCTGGGTCATATCATCCATGCTCAGGAATTACCAAATATTATCAGAATTATCTATAGCCCAAACCTTATGCTGAGTTCTAGGCTACCTAGTAACTGCCCACATGACATTGTCTTTTGGACATTTAAAATGCCTTTTGTAGTCCACAAATCTAATTAACTCACGATCTGCTCCTAAATTCTCCTCCCCTACAACACACGGGCCTCTTCCAGTGATGTCTGTCTCGTACTGGAACTACCATCCAGCCAGTTGTGCCAGCCAGAAAGTGCTGTCTCAGTAAGGGCTAACTGACTCCTCCTAAAAGTATCTTTAAAATTTATTTTCTCTATTTCCAGTAGCACCACCCTAGTCTAGGCTACATTATCTTTTCCCGTAATGCCCATCCTACAAATCTCCCTGAGCCTGCTCTTGCCACCTCTTCAATCCATTTTTAACTGTGTAGGTAAAGTGATTTTTAAAAAATTTTTTTAAAACCCTTCCATCCTGATAATGTATTAGGAAAAACAATAAAATCCTTAACCTGGCATAAAATGGTCCTCATGACCAAGTCTGTTTCTCTATGATGACCCATGACTAAGACGTCCTGTGTTCCCTTTTCTGTTCCCTATTAGAGGTCTAACTTTACTATGTGTGGGTGATAAATCTGATACCTCACTAGATTAAACAATCTTGAAGGCAAGAATAATGTGCATTTTCCTAACAATTTTATTCCAACCCCAACATATGTCACAGCACCAATAGATGCTCAACACAAAATCACTCAATGAGTGAATACAGATGACCTTTCATTAAAGGATAAGTAGCTATCTGTACATATGATTTCGGAAAGATATCGATACAGGATATTACTTTCCTATGTAACTCTTCTCCTCCCCCAGAATATTTGAAATTCAAACACTAAGGTACAAGGCCTTTTATTCCACTGTTTGAAAAAAAAAAAGTTTAAAATAGAAATGCCCTTGGGAGCTGGAGGGAAGTGTTTGTAGGCCCTGGAGTTGGTGTGTCAAAGAGAGAACAACAACAACAAAAAAGGAAGCTGAAAGGGAGGCTACTTATTCCTGAGGCCTTGGTGGGATCACCTGATGACAGATCCCACAAGATTTTCTGGGTTTAGGGTTTCCTTTCCTTATAGCTGCAGGTTTAATTCCATCACAACCCCTACAGTCACCCTTATCCAAGGGCAAGAGAAATTTAAGGAGTTAAGAATCTTTAGTGCTCCTGGATTTACCTGAACTGGCATTTGATTTTGTCACATTAAGAGTGACACCTATATTTCTTATCCCAAGCCTTCACCTGAAACTTTTGCCCCAATTCTAAAAATTTGAGCGCAGTTATTTCATAGACCCATATCTTTATTTTGATATACTGTCCAGTAATGGCTTCTTACTCGTGTTCTTGCAAGCCCAGGAATGTGTACTGCTGGCAATTTCCATGTCTTGACAGGGAAGTATGACCTGCTGACAAATCCCCAAATGATGAACATCTGCCTTATTTGCCTGGATTCTCAATCTCTGTTGGGATATTAATAGGCCCACTTTTGGACCCTGTCTTGAGTTGTGATTGAACTGATATCAGCTTGTCTATTTTTCAAATTCTTCTTTCTGAGAATCTCTGTTCCATATGAATAGACAAGTCTAATTAAAAACTGCAAATCCTCCCTATTTGCCCCACCCTATTGCATTTATTTATTCATATCCAAGTGTGTTATTACTTTCCAGGGTATTATGGTTAAGAAGGTTTAAAAGTTGTGCTTCTCTGGAAAAAGGGATGTAATTAGCTCTGAAACTAGTCATGCAGAACAGATTCTAAGATGGCCCCACCATTTATTCCCACCTGATAATATCACTTGTCCTTGTATAATCTCCTCCCCCTGAGTGTTGGCATGACCTGTGATTTGTTTCTGAGAAAGAGAATAAGGCAAACTTGATGAGAAGTCACTTCCTTGATTAAGTTAGTTAAGATTGTCACTTCTTTCTTGAAAGACTTTCTCCACTGATTCTATCCATGGCTGGCTTTGATTAAGTAAGCTGCCCTATGGAGAAAACTATGTGGCTAAAATCTCAGAGAAGACTTCAGCAAATAGCCAGCAAGGAGCTGAGGCCCTCGGTCCAACAACCCATAAGGAACTGAACCCTGCCAATGACATGAGCTGTGAAGCACATCCTTCTACAGACAAGTATCAGGTGAGACCCCAGCCCTGGCCAACACTTTGACAAAGCCTGTGAAAGAACCTCAGAGCTAATATTGACCCATAGAAATTGAAATAATAAATGTGTATATTTTAAACTACTAAATTTGTGGTAATATGTATAAAGCAATAAATGACTAATACACTAGTTATTAAAATAACATTTCACTGCTGATTTTAAAACTTAAACTCTTTCTCACCACACAGAAAATAATCAGCACAATCAACTGGGTAAAAGCCTAGGGTAATTTGAAAAAACAAAACAAAAAACTGTGATACGAAAATCTGAAATATACCTGATTTTAATTATCTGTAACCTTCAGTAAATTACTTATCCTACCCTACCTGGGCCTCTGTTTCCCCTATTTAATAAATATCACAAACTGGCAGCCAAAGAAATTCATGCAGTCACCAAATTTATTGTTTGTCCCCCTGTATTAAACTCACAGTGTTTACTTGTTTTAACTAATTATCAGCATTTAAAAATAAGACTATCTCACATAAAAAAATAATTTTTAGTTCTTCTTGGAAAACAAAAAAGACAAAATCTCACCTTCTTGGGCCTTCCTTATCTTGAGATGAATGGCTACAATCAATTTCTGGGGAAACTTACTTTCCAGTTCAGCATAGTTTCTACCAATCTCAAATCACTGAGACTAAATGTTGTTTCCCATTATTCACTAGGTATGCATAGCATTTTTAAATAATAAAATTAAAATGTGAACTATTTTTAGCACAAATGTGTCTTTCAAAAGTGGAAAAAAGAAAGCTAGATAGAAAAGATAGCATCTTGGTCCCTAGTCCATTTCTATTTGACTCCTGAGATGTTTTGGGGTTAACAAAATATGTACAGGATTTGTATATAGAAAATACAAAGCACTGATAAGAGAAATCAAAGAAGATCTAAATAAATGGAGAAGTATTCCATGTTCATGTTGGAAGATTCAATATCAAGATGTTAATTTCTCCAAAATTGATCAACAGATTCAACAGAAAGCAACCAAAAACCATAGTAAGCTATTTTGTATATATCAAAAAAAAAATTATTCTAGAGTTTATGTGGCAAGGAAAAAGACCTAGAATATCCAACACAATACTGAGGAAGAATAAAACTGGCTGACCAACACTAGCCTGTTTCAAGTTCTATTGTAAAGATACAGTAGTTAAGACACCAGGCTACTGGTGAAGGAATAGACATACAGACCAATGGAAAAAAATAAGAGTCCAGAAATAGACGTACATAAATATAGCCAATTATTCTTTTTTTAAAGGCGCAAAGGCAATTCACTGAAGAAACGACAGTATTTTCAACAAGTGGTGATGAAATAATTGGACCCCCAAGCACAAAAGATTGCACTTAAGCACCTTCCACCATATATAAAAATTAACTCAAAATGAATTTTAGACTTTAATATAAAATCCAAAAATATAAAACTTATTGAATAAGCATAGAAGAAAATCTATGTGACCTTGGGTTTGGTTATGAGGTTTCAGTTACACGACAAAAACTTGACCCATACGGAAAAAATTGAAAAGTTAGTCTTTATTAAAATTTAAAATGTCTACTCTGAAAATGACAGTATTAACATGGATGGATCTTGTGATTATCACATTAAGAGAAATAAGTCAAACAGAAAAAGTTGAGAACCATATGATTTCACTCATATGTGGGATATAAAACTGAAAGCAATAAAGAAACAAGACAAACAAACAAACAAAAGCTCATAGACACAGACAACAGTTTAGTGGTTACCAGTGGACAAGGAGGAAGGGGTGGTAGAAGAGGGAAAGGGGGTCAAATATATGGTGATGGAAGGAGAACTGACTCTGGGTGGTGAGCACACAATGTGATATATAGATGATGTATTATAGAATTGTATAGTTGAAACCTATGTAATTTCACTAAACTTTGTCACACCAATAAATTTAACTTAAAAAAGACAGTGTTAACAGAATGAAAAGATAAGCCACAGGGTGAGAGAAAATATTTTCAGAACACATATATGATAAAAATAAAAATAAAATAACAAAAAAAAATAAACCCTGCATTCAAAATATACAAAGACTCTTAAAACTTTAGAAAACAAACAACCCAATTAAAAAATGGGGAAGACATATGAACAGACAGCTTAATAAAGAAGACATACAGATGATAAACAAGCATAAGATGATAAATAAACATAAGAAAAATGCTTAACATTAGGAAAATATTAATAAAAAATGAAATACAACTACATTTATATTAAATCTTTTAAATCCAAAATACTGACAATACTAAATGCTGGCAATAAGAACTGTATGCAGAGTGACAAGAATGTTCCTCCTTTGCTGGTGGGAATGAAAAATGGCACAACCACTATGGAAGACAGTTTGGCAATTTCTTACAAAGATAAATGTAGCCTTACCATATGATCCAGCAATTGCACTCCGGTTTCCCCAATTTATCTGAAAACTTATGTCCACACAAAAACATGTATGCATATGTTCATAGAAGCTTTACTCATAATTTCCCATAACTGGAAACAATGAAGATGTTCTTTAATAGGTGAATGGCTAAACTAGCTGTAATATATCCACACAATGGAATGCTATTCAGTGATTAAAAAAAAAAAAAGAACTATCAAATCATTCAAAGACATGGATGATGCTTAACTGCATATTGGTAAATGAAATAAGATAGTCTTAAAAGGCTACATACTGTATAATTCCACTTATATGACATTATCACAAACACAAAACGATGACAGTTAACAGAGCCGTGATTGGTAGAGATGTGGGATGGAGGATGTATAAATGAAACTTAGGGGATTTTTTAGTGCAATAAAACTCTTCTGTAGTATACTGTAATGGTGTGTACATGAGAGTGTACATTTATCAAAACCCATAAAACTTTAGAAGAGAGTAAATTTTAATGTATGCAAATTGTAAACATTCAGGAGTTCAGGGAATCCCAGGTGGAACATAGATTGTACAAAAGAATCTGTTTTACAAATGTATAAATCTAAGGGGTTTAGGGGAAGAAAGTACAGACCTCAGCAGCTTTCAAAATGAGTGGAGCTTGTAAGAGCAAAGGCGAAAAGGTACAGATGAACAATTCTGAAACCTCTACTCATATATACCAGAATTGAACACTTAAGTCAATGGATAGCTGATGGCGGGATCCAGGTTTCTCACTGTTGAACTGTGAGGTCACAGAGGAGCAAGAAGAAAAGCCTAGAATGATCCATGTGGTACTGGTTTAGAATTGGATACATTAGTGGGAACTCATGTTTAGCTTAATACAGATACAGCTAGTGATCTAGATATGTGTATATTTATGGGTTTGTATACACACATATTTTTCATTGGTTTGTCAGCTAACAGGACCAACGACACCCTGCTGGCAATGAGCATAACTAATACCAGATCTTGGTTTCAAATTACATTCTCCAGTGAAAGGAACCAGCGCTCTGGGGGAAAATGGCTGGTTCTAGGAGTGGAGCTGGAAATATACAAGATTAGTCTAGTGCATTTTTTAGTGCCAGAAAGTAAGGAATTGCTCAAACAAACAAATAACAACAATAGCAAAGAATACCACACAAGTATTTCAGAGCAGCCAATGTCTAAAGCTGGAATAATTTGAGCAAAACATAAATGAAGTAATATTGGATAACTCAAAATATACAGTAAATACTGAGGAGGCTATTTTGATATAAATTAAAGAATGAATGAATAATAGTAAAAAAATCATTTGTGCAGAGACATCCAAATATAATAATTTACGGAGATTCTCTGTCATTAAGTAGATGGAGCATAACTTTACACTCCTTGAGATGTGGACGGCGCATAGCAACTTTCTTCCAATGATATGCAAAAGAAGGAAAAAAAACTAACTTTACAGTGGAGAAACCTGACAAACACAACTTCGAGCCAGGTGATCAAGATTAACAGTAAGACATGTTAATAGCATGTACCTTTAATATGAGGTGATACGTAGAGCACTTTACCTCTGTGGTCTGCTTCCCCAAAACCCGTAAATACAGTCTAAATCATTAAAAAATATAGCTGATAAATTCCAATAGAGAGGCAGACTATAAAATACATGACCACTACTCCTCAAAATTGTGAAAGGCATCAAAAACAAAGAAAAGCCTGAGAAACTTTCACAACCAAGAGAAGCCTTAGGATACATAGCAACTAAAGGTAATATGACACCCTGGATGGCATCTGCAACAGAAAAAGGACCTTAGGTAAGATTAAGGAAATATGAGTAAAATAGGGGCTTTTAGTTCATGATAATTTATCAATATTAACTCAGTGACTATGACAAATGTACCAAACTAATGTAAGATTTCCTTACTAATAGAAGGAAACTGAGTGTGGGGTAATATGGAACTCTACTGTCTTTGCAACTTTTCTGTAAATTTAAACGTATTTTCATTTTTAAAAATTTATTTAAAAAAAAATGGCAATCCAGAAACTAGGAGAAAAAATTTATTTCAAAAAATGGCAATCCAGAAACTCGGAGAAAATCATATATGTATGTATACACGCACACATATGTGTATGTACATAAATGTATATATATATATGACAAAGAACTTATCCAGAATATATTAAGAACTTCTACAAGTCAATAATTAAATGAAAAACAACTCAATTTTTTAAGTGAGCCTGAAACTTGAACCAGCACTACAAAAAAGAAAATATGCAAGTGACAAACAAGCCTAGAAAATGGAGTTCAACATTTCTATTATGCAGGAAATGCAAATTAATACTATAAGGAGATAGCATTTTACAACCCTAGAAGAGTTCAAGTTTGAAAGAACAGCAGCACCAAATATTGGTGAGAATGTTAAGCATCTGCAACTCCCATACACTGCTGATGGAAGTGTAAAATAAATTCACCACTTTGTCAAATTCCTTGGTAATTTTTTGTTGTTGTTTTTAGCTGAGCCATCCCTGCCACCTGTTGACAGCTCAGCAGCAGCTCAACTTGGGCCGGAATCAAACCACTATTGCTCAGAGCTCACACTCTTGAGTGAGCTCTTAACCAACTGAGCCACTCGGCCGGCCCCCCTTGGTAATTTTTTATAACTTGAAATGTACACCTATCTTGTGCTTCAGTAGTGCCGCTCCTACTTGTCCAAGGGGATAAACACAAATGTTCACAAAATGACCTTTGTAAGTTTGTGATTGTAGCTTTAACTACAAAAGCTTCAAACGAAGAACTCAACCGTCAATTGATAGAATTGATAAATAAATCTTGCCCTGTTCATTTAATGACATATTGCTCAACAAAAAAAGTAATAAACTACTGATGCATGCAAGAACATGGATTAAAACTCAGAAACATGATGTTAAATCTCAGAAACCAGAATCCTCTCCAAAAAATGCAATTATTCCTTTTATATGAAGCTCAAGAAAAGGAACACACTGTGAAACAAGTAAAAAATGTGTAGGAGATTGATTCCAAAAGGGCGCAAGGGAATTTTTGTGTGATAAAAATATTCCAAAGATTAATAATGTTGTTGAATATATGGTCAAAAATTACCAAATTATAAACGTAAGGTCCATGCAGTTCACTGTGCATACACTTTTGCCTCAATTTTAAACAGACAAGAGACACTGTGAACAATTTTATGAAGATAAATTTAACCATACAGATGAAATAAGCAATTACCTCCACCTGGAAATAAACTCTTAGCAAACTACAAATACATGTAGATGCAAACCATGAATCTAAAAAAGTGTTGCTAAAAAACAAACCCTACAGAAAACATCTTACTGGTGGAATATAAAAATTATTCCCTTTGAGTTTTCCCCTACTATTATATTCACAAGGTCTGCTAAACCTAGTTCTATTTAATGCTGCCATGGAGATCCTATCTATAAAAAGAAATAAAAGATACAAAGACTGGAAACCAAGTCATAAAACTATCATTACTTGTAGTCATAAAATACAAGTTAACTTTGAGTAAGGCCACTGGATAGTGTATACACCAAAATTAGAATATAAAACTTCAAAACAATATCTGTCTAATAGCTTTAAATACCAACCAAAAATACTGAAAACATCAAGAGAAATTAAAGACCTAGATAAATGGAGGTTTATATTATCTTATATTCAAGGATTGGAAAACTCAATTATTATTGGTTTTCTGTTGACCCTAAATTGTTGAATACATTTGATGCAATCCCAATCAAAATGTCAGTACAGTAATACCTTGTTTTGTGAGCATAATTCATTCCAGAAACAAACTACTCGTATTGCAAGACATCACTCATTTACCATGTTAAAATGTATTAGAAATGTTTGCTCATCTTGTGGAACACTTGCAAAACATGTTACTCGCAATCCAAGGTTTTACTGTAGTTTTATTTTGAGTAAAAATTGGCAAGATTATTTTAAAATACAAATGATAACACAAAAGATGAACCCTAGGAAGGAAGATCTAAAAGGTGAACAAATTTCAAAGATGTACATTATGAGATATCAAGTTTACTATAACAACATAACAAAAACTATTGTATTAGATAAATAGACCATTGAACAAAACATAGAGTTCTGAAGTCGAGACACACATGCATGGTTACCTAATTTATATAACAAAGATGCCACAATAGTACAGTAGGAAACAAGGGTTTTTGCAATAAATGGTACAAGATTAAGTGGCTCTTCATATGGAAAGGAAAAAATTTTGACCCTTAGACCTCATACATAAAAATCAGTTCCAGATAGACTGAAGATGTAAATCTGAAAGGTAAAACTATAAAACTTGTAAAAGATTACATACACTAACTTCATGACCTTGCAATTGCCAAAGATTTCTTAAACAAGACAAACAGCATCAAGCTGTTTATTTTTGTTTATACAAATAGGTTAATAAATTGGACATCAATAAAGTGTAAAACTTATGTTCATCATAGGTTACTATTAAGAGAAGATAAAATGACCAAGTGGAAGATTTTTTTTCAATACATGTATCTGATAGAAAACACAGAATACTTAAAGATATGTAAATCAATAAAAGAAAGCATGGAAGTGATTTTTTAATGAATAAAGATAGGGAACAGGAATTGCATTAAAAAGATATTCAAATGGCCAATAAATAGAAAAATAATTTTGTTACCAGGAAAATTTAAATTGAAGTTAATAATAAGATATGATACGCACCTGCCAACAGAGTTTAAAACAAAATGAACTTAATACTAGGTGTTTGTGAGGGTGTGGAGCAAGTACAACACCCATATACTGCTGTTAGGATTTTAATTAATACAACCACTCTGAAATTCAGCTACCCACTTTGGAAAGCTCAGTATATACTAAAGCTGTATATGCGTGAATTCAATGAGGCAGCAATTCTATTCCTATAATAGATATATAAATCACCCCAGAGGCCAGATATGTACTGACTGATGTGCTGTCAAATGCTAGGATCTTGACAGAATCAATCCTCTCTCAATTTTTAAACCAACATGTGAATAGACATTTTCTGGAACCAACATTTTCCAAGAGGATGAATGATAAAACTACTATTTTGGAGAAAAGAACTGTCATTAAAGCAATTTCCACCATCATCACCTTTTCTCAGCGAGTTTATGGCAAGTTACTCCACATATGAAATAACTAAATACTAAATGGCCCAAAACAGAACATTACTCCTGTACTTGACAACTGAACTATAGGTTATTTTGTGTGGAGTTAAAGAGCTCTAATTTTTGAATTCTGACTGCCAGGCCATGATGTTCTAAAGTAAGGGCTTAAGATACCATGCTTTTAAAGACTCACTGTATTTAAAGGAACTAAATTAAATATTTATTTTCAACTCAAACTTTTGAAATGTTTTGTTGATAAAAGAATGTCTCAACTTTGGGGTTTGTGGTCCTAGGAAATGGATTCTATTTCTGTTTTATATTGATTCTCTACATCATCTATGTGTATATATATATATATATATATATATATATATATATATATATATATACATAAAGTGGTAATTTATTTTTCTTCTACTTTCCCACACCTGCCCACACCTTTCGAGTTATATTTTCTGAATACATATTTGGTCTTGCAAGGCTAGCCATATAAATTTGATGCCTTCTAGGACACCACGGTTTTAATTTTAATAATGCTACCACAGTACAGTGACGTTTTAGAAGAGGGGTATAGAAAATAATTAGCTAGGCTTTCCCAAGTGAGGATGACAGAGTATTCTCTTCAACTCTGCTTTCTCTTAATAAAATTGCTATTCTTTATTTATATATAAGCATCAGTCTTTGATTAAGTGCTACTGACATTAGGAGTTAATAATGCTTACAGCAAGACATTAAGAAATAGCAGTCTCTAAATATGACAACAATGTGGTTTTTAATCAAACCATGGTGTTTGGACCAGTGCATGAAAATCATATATGATGCTTATTAAAAAGTTCAAATGCTTGGGTACCTCTGTCTCATGGAGATAAGCTCCGGGAACCTAAAGCTCAATTCCTTAGGTGATTCTTAACCGTATTGACACTAAAGTTTGAGAATCACTGGTTTGGATTTTATTAAAGGCTTGTAATTACATACCAGAGAAAGGAGGGCCAAACCATAATCCATTAACCAAGGTCCAGCGAAACCACCAGCTGACCCCATAAAGCCCCTAAACCACTAATTCTCAAGTCTGGTCTCCAGACCACTAGCATCAACATCACTGAAGACCTTCTAAGGTCCCACCCAGACCAACTGAATCAGAAACTCAGGGGTTGAGGCCCAGAAATCTGTGTTTTTAACAAACCTTCTATGTATTTTTGACATATACTAAGGTGTATGAACCACTGCCCTAAAGAAAAAAAAAAAAGAAAAGGCTGCAGCTCCCTCACCCTCCACCTACTACTGAGCTATATTGCCAATACATTCATATGTTGCCCTTGCCAGAGAATATAACCACATTTTAAAAGAGCATAGGCATAAATAGTAAACTAATCCAGAAATGATTCTTAAGATCAAAAGTTTCATGGTACTGCTCCCAGACATTTGGAGATTTTGCCCCAACACTGTAGGGATGGAGAGGGATACTGTGCCTTGACCTTTAATTACCTGGTTATAATTTATTTTAAAATAAATACAATTGCTTTCCCAAGACTCCATTTTTCTCTGTTCTAAGCAAAACCTTTATGTGATTCAAGAAAAAAATTACTTTTCTTATTTACAAGATAAAGTCTATATTTGAGCTCCAGAGTTGTAAACCACCAGCCCCTGAGTATTCATTCCTACATTGCTAGGAGATAGAGAAGCAAAGGGAATGGAGTGACTCCTGGAGACTGAAAATCACCATACCAGTTTCTTTTCACCCTGGATAGAATCCTTTGGCAACCATACTTCCAATTCACTTTTCTCCTTAACCCACAAGGAATGATGTATCACAAAACGGATACAGAGGTATACACTCCTGAATCTAGGTGCTTCTGCTAGTCACTACCCTAATTTATTATTTTTCCACTTAAGAACTTAAAGAGGAGTTAACAGAATAATTCTTTGAAAATAACATAGCTAAAATTTCAAATAAAATTTGCCAGAATTGTTCAAATCCAGAAAGGTATAAAGAAAGCACTATCATCCATGAATGTTAACAATCATTATCCTGTTATTCAAAGACCTCTTGTTTACTCTTTATAAATTTGAAATGAATGCACATAGCAAGAAAACTAAAGCAGTACAGAAAGTATAAAATTAAATGAAAAGACTCTTCCTAACCCCTACTTTCTACACAAACTTAGCCACTGTTAACAGATTCATAATGTAATTTCAGAAAGATATGATATATATCTTTATTGTTTATAGAAAGGGAACCGTATTATGTATAGTGTTAGGGGGTTATTTGAAACATATCACCAGTCCCCTTGTAAGGATATTGCATTTATCTAGTGTAGAAAAATAGAGCTTCAATTTTACAAATTAAAATGAAAAAGGAGAAAACCACTAATAGAGACTTTATAAATTTAGAGAATTTTCTGTGCAACTCAATGAAATCTAAAAATTAAAATGAAATTCATGAATTTGTTGGAAAACAAATTATTTTGAATTAAAAAGAATTAACCTAGACATTTTCCTGTACAAATTATTTTCAGACTTTGAGGAAGAGATTATTTTCATGGTATGTCATGAACATTTCCAGTTCAGAGAAAAAGATAAATTATAAAGCAAACATAATATGAATGTGAGACTTCAGCAAACTCAGCCTAACAAAAACGAACCAAAAGTTACTGATAAATCTTATTTGTGAGTTAAAAATGCAAAAATTCTCAATAAAATATTAAAAATTCTAACTCATCCATATAGTGAATAAAATATGAAGAGAAATAGGTTTTATTCAATTAATGACAGGGTGTTTTAATAGTAGGACATCTATTATCACCATTTATCATGAGAAGGCAGGAAAAAGGACCTTTGGAGTTTTTTTTTATCACTGTAAGTTTAGCACCAAGCTTGGGGACTGGGACAAATAGTATTTTAATGAATACTTCACAAACTAATAAATCAACTAATTAATAAGTTAACCAAAAAAATCAAAAAAGAAAAGTTATGATTATCAATAAATGTCCAAAGTTATTTGAAAAAATTAAACATCTATCCCTGATGAAGAAATCTTGTTATACTATGAATAACACCACCTTAATATGAAAAGGAACATCTAAGCCAAACCATCGCCAGTATCATGCTGAACAACAAATTATTAGACATCTTATTCATGGGAACAAGTCAACAATGGTCGTTATTTAAAAAGCATTTCTTGAATTAAGTAAAAAAATAATAGGTATTGATAACTAGGACAAAATTTGTTATTGCATAATAGTTAATTATTTATCTAGAAAATTCAAGAGAATTAAGGTTTTGAAAATCAACTAAAAAGGACTAGCAGGTATGGTAAATTATTAACAGCAGAAACTAGACATTGGGTATATGGATGTTCACTAAAAATGCTTTCAACTTTTCAGTTATGTTTGACATTTTTAATAGTAAAATGTTGGGGAAAAATATTAGAATAATATATTTCAGCAGGAAGGTCAGTTCAAAAGAAAAACACTTGTTGAATAATTATACTATAATCACAGTAACAACTTTGGAAAAGTAACGAATGAATAATCAAATTTGACTAATAAATATAAAATAGATTAACCATTACAAAAAATAACATAAATGAAAACTACAAATTCTATTTTTAACTAACTCAGACAAAGGAACTAAATATATATTGCCAAGGAAAACCAATTGAAGACTGAGGACTTACTTAGTCATGAACTTCCCTAAAGACTAACTTTAATTCCTAAAAATTTCATGAACTAATAAAAGAAGATATCAAATGTGGTAATCCATTAGCAACAAATTACCCGGGTATTTTGAAAGCAAAAATAATGTGAAATATATTTGACTTTTTTAAATGAAATTATAATTTGATTAGATGAAAACAATATTACATAATGTTAAAAGTGGGAACATAATGTATCATCGTTTAAGACTCTTAAAATTGACTCATGTCATTTCATCAATTTAGTTTGAATTACATATGACTTGATTTATAGATGCTGCTAACAGGAAGCATATCAGAAGCAAATGGGACTAGCAAACTGGACTAGCAAACGGGACGCTGTTATAGAAGTTGGTAGGCTTTTGCTCTTAGATTTGTTTTTGCTTTTAGCTTTTGAATATGCAGATACCTCATATCCAGATCAAACATTTTTCTGTAATAATTATTTATATTTCAGTTATTTTTATTGATGGAGACCTCGATAACCAGAACATCTCTAAAGCTTAACTACTAGCAAACAAAAAAGTGGACTCTGTGGTGTGCAAAGATGAGGGGGCCATAGTGTCCGCCCTCTGGACAGACAAGCTCTAGTACAGCGTGAACATTTACCTGAGATTACACTATAGTATGTAGTTGTACGCAGAACATTTCCAAGGGTATAGAATTGTACTTGCGATAAATAAATCTGCTGCAATTTAGCGTGTTCATTAACTAATAGAGTAGGTGACACTATGCAACTGCTAGCTTTTCTGAGCACTTCTTTGCTCCTGCAGCAGGGCTATTACCACTCCCTAGCCCCATCCTCTCTCTTCACTTCAAGAGCTTGTAGGTAAATTGACCTGAGCATTCTTCATCCATCTCTTCCCTTCCTTTGCTTCTCCCAGCCTGTCTTTTTCATTCAGACCTCAGCATAGATATAACATTTTCTCCAGAAATCTCCCCTCAACCCCCAGTTCTGAAGTAAGTGCCCCTCCTCTGAGCTTCCATAGAAACCTGACATGTCGATTTTATCACTTGTATATTTGACTATTTGTATGTGTATTTTCTTATCTAGACTGAGACGTTTCAGAAGACTGGGATTGCTTTGTCTTTTTCACTATCTAATCTCCAGGAATCAGGGTGTTGCAAATAAATGCGTTGCACTTTGTGCTTTGCAAACCATAGATGGTGCCATTCGCATAAGCCATTATGCGAATGGTGCCCTCTAGAGATGTGTAAATTCATTATAATTCTGTCATGTAAAAGTCTTAATAAGTATTTGTGGAATTAATGAATATTAAACAAAATATTCCCTAAAATCCTCCCTAATTCTAAACGTTTATGAGTATTCATAAAATTTATAAGATAGACCCCAGTATAAATTACAAATACTGCTAAATTATACCCACAATCTTATAAACACAAGAAATAATAGTTTAGAATGTACATGCATACTCAGTCTTAATATAAAATCATATAAAATATAAGTTATAGTAATAGTGATAATGAAAGATGTTTATTGAGGCACTTATAAGTAAATACATATGCCTATATATACAATAAATGCATTTTATCTATAATATGGATATAACTACAATTATGTTATATGTAAATTTTTCTATTACTATGGACTTATAGATTCTTTTTAATTAAATGTTTAATATTTATTATTGTCACTACTTTTTCGATACTCAAATTGTCCAAATTTTGCCAGTGGGTATCCTTTTCTGAACCTTTTCACATCTCCATATCATTTTGAGGATACTCCTTAATTTCTGGTATAACAAAATACTATAGGCTTAGCTTACACTACCCCCAGACCCAGAAGTCCATAATTTATGCAAATAGCCATTTTTCCTTCCATTTAGAAACCGTGGGCTGGGCTCTAGTTATCTCAATGACACTGAGAGCTCATTGCTTCTAGACCCTTTAGGTGCACACACCACATACAGAGGGTGCCAAAAAAATGTATACATATTTTAAGAAAGGAAAAAACTGTATTAAAATTGTAATACAATGAATGACGCTAGCATTCATTTGGTTAACGCCATCTTTTGAGTGACCATTATACTACACATTGCTACCATAATTTAATTCAACTTTGAAAAGTAATACATAGATAACATCTATTAAAATGTGTATACATTATTTTGGCACCCCTGGTATATACACACATACAGTACATGTACTCGTATATATTCATATAAATATATTCATACTGATATATCCAAAGAGAGAATTCCCTGGTCCTTTTCTCATTATGTATTTTATTTTTCCTCCTCCACAGTGAGAATACTGGTTTCCAAGGATATGTTTAGTTCTTTGATTAATTGTATAGTATACAAAATTTAGTGATACTATACCCATACCACTTCCAACAAAATTACAAAATTAGTATATCTTTGAAGTTCATTTTGCTTAGAATATATCCTACTAAAAGGATAAAGCCAGAGAACCATATATAAAAGTTACACGGACTTTTTCCTTCTTTCTTGTTATAAAGTTTATATATATTTAAAGCATTTTAACTTTAGGGGTTTTCCCCATCCTTTTAAAATTTCCTTTTGCAATATGTAAAACCTTAACATGGTTCAAAAATCAAATCCACATTAAAATTACACTTGGCGATGTCTCATTCCTTTCTACCCTATTTTCATCCACTGATTGTAGATAATTAATTTCATTTATTTATAGTCTATAAGAGTGATATTTATATGGATGTTTAAATTAGGAATAAAGATAAAATAGATTGCAATTTATGAAATAATACATAAGGCATCTCATATTCCTATGGATTTAATACATAGGAGTACATTTTAAGTATGATATTTTACATTCTAAAGCATAAACATATTTAATAACTTACTTAAATATTATTTTAATGTTTTATAATCAATTTTTCTTTAAATGTGTTATTTAAAAGAAACTTTTTTGTAGACCTCTCAATGATGGAAGTCAATTAGAAAATGATGATATCTATGGTTGGTCATTCTATTGTATAAACAGTCCATTTGACTAAGTATCTTTTGAAGAGTAGGGGCTACTATGTTGATAGAAAAGTACTGTAATCTGGTTAAAAGCACTTTTTTTTTTCCAGAAGAAAAACTTAAATAGATCAACTATCAATGAGCTCTAAACATGAAGTCAGAAGACTTGATTTGTAGTCTTGACTCTGCCTCAAGTAGCTGTTGGGACTTGGGTAAGAAATTTCACTCCTCTAAGCCTCAGTTTTCTTATCTATAAAATGAGTATGAAGATGGGAAAAGGGAGTGGGATAACCTGAGTCTAAAAAATTATGATTTTTATAATGCTGTAAGCTGTAAACAGAAATTGTTTATTTTTTAGTGATTCTCAAACTTTATTGTTCATATGATTCACTATGAGTCACTTGTTATATGCCAATTATCAGCTTTTATGATACAGGTCTGGGCTGGGGCCCGGACATGCCCATTTTTAAGAAATATGTTAGGTGATACGACTGCAAATGATCCATGGACCATACTTTGAAAACCTTGGTCTACACATTCATGTATGTGACTGGCCTGAAGTTGAACAGGCTTTAATATTGAAGGAGGAACTTGGTTGCCTATGTGGTATGGTTCCAGTAATTCCGAATATGTTTCTTTGCCTAAAGAAACTATTTCTCACATCAAATTTCATGAACTATCATTTTTGATTTAGTCAATTCTTTGCAGAAAAGCCTAATCCATAGTAAAAATGCTTCAAGTCATTTATATTTTAATAAAAATAAAATTGTCAAGTTATGCAATTTTATATCTGCAAGGGATATTAGTGAATTAATCCAATGCCCCAATTATCTGAGAGGTGACATCTGAAAAGTGAATGCTTAAGTCACAGTCTGACATTAAATGTAATGTTAAATTCAAGACTGGTGTCAAATCTCTTTGCTCCACTACAGAACTTTTCTTTTATTTGAGAGGTCCTTCATAAGAAGGAGGCATAGTAAACTGAACAATAGCTTCAAAGTCATGCAGACACTTCCTAATCCCTGGAACCTATGAATGTTACCTTACCTGATAAAAGGGGGTTTTGAAGATGTGATTAAGTTAAAAGACTTTGAGATGGGGAGATTATCTATCTAGGTAGGTCCAATGTAAGCACAAAGGTCCTTAAAAGGAGGAGGTAGGAAGGTCAGGCATAGAGGGCCAAGTAATGAAGCACACAGAGAAAAGGTGATGAACCAAGGAGCAGAGACAGCTTCTAGAAGCTAAGGAAGGCAACGAAACAAAGTCTCCCCTATTACAAACATCTAAAAGGAACCAGCTCTGCCATTAGCTTGATTTTATTCCCATTAGACTCATTTTGGACTTCTGAACTCTAGAACTGTAAGGTAAGCTTGTGTCGTTTTAAGCCATTAAGTTTATGGCAATTTGTTACAGCATCAAAAGAAACTAATGCAGGAGGTTGGAGGAAGCTTAGGGCACTGGGGATCAGTAAGCAGAAAATTGAGAGGAGGAACCAGGGAGGAGGTATACAGAGCGCTTGACTAAAGTGACTCACTTGATGAAATTGAGTGAAGCTAGTGGCCAGTCTCAAAGCTTCAGACAGAACAGAAGTTAGTTCTAATCAAATAGTTTATACTCTAATACTTTAAATAGATGGGAAACTTTATCTGCTTTATCCGTGAAGCATGAATGAATGTTAAACATCACAGATGACACTTGTGACTCACAATAGGACACAGCCAGTTTTCCAGTGGTGCTAATGGATTTGCACAGATATTGTAACACTGCTTTTCATTCTCCTCTTAGATGCTGGAACTTATTTGCAGGTCAGATGGGTTGTAATCTGAACAGACTAAAATTGACTGGACTCTGTGGAAACCACCTCCCCAACCACAGTTACATCCCACCATGTAAAAACTTAGATAGGACCAGCGTTTAATTTGTAATGTCACCTAGGAAAAATAAAATTTCTTAAAAGTTTATTTCCAAAAGGCTATCTTATCAAGTCTAACCATTAGACTAGGTGTACTCTTTAGACTTAATACATTCAGGATCCTTTTACAGCAAGAGATATAATTGCAAGAGCACAGTGTTGGATAAACCTGAGTTCAAAATTTCTGCTCCTCTACCTACCAGCTGGGTAACCCTGGGCTAGTTACTTGGTCTGTCTGAGTCTATTTCCTCATCCATAGAATGGAAATAAGAGCAAAACCTGCCTCATTAGGATCATGGAATGATTAAATGGAATATGATATAGAAAGTATGTTTAGTTCAGTTGCTATTATATTGGGCCACCCTCTAAAGGATTAAAAATGAATGATGTCTCTTTGAGCCATTTTTTCTCTATATTATGGTTTTCAATTGACCTGGTAAACCCCCGAGTTTCTGTGGCAGAGTCTCAGGGACTTCCCAGTGAGGAAGAATGAAACCCATGGGGCTCTGGAACCTCCACACCACGACCTTCTACTAGAGCTGCACATGTTAGTCCAACAGAGAGAGTAAGTAGCTTGTCTACAGTACTGTCAGGGGCAGTTTCCCTCCCTGTCATTTCCATGTTCCCTTTTCCCATCAAGCACAAAGCACATCATCTTCTCCCCATTCCTATTATATGATTGCACAGCATCCCAAACAGAAATAGCCTGCAAGCGTTTCCCTCAGGAGAACTGGGGGTGAGGTAGGGATGTGGAGGGAGTGAAAGGAGGTCTGTGGGAAGGGACAGAGCTGAGCAGTACTGGGAGGGAGAGAGGGACTGTCCTGAGGCGACAGTGATACTACCCCACCTGGGGGAGATGAGCAAGGCCTGAGAGTCCAGGTCTGGATTCTGAACAATAGGCCCTGACAGAGAGGAGGGAGGGCAAAGATGTCCCATGGAGTGACTCTGAGAGGTGTGGGCTATCGCTATATTACTTGATTATGAGTATTTTTACCAGCTATTGGATTATCGGAAAAGTCAGGACGTATTTTTCTATGTTTTTCGTCGCAAAAATGCATTATTACTTTTCTGGCAATCCAATAGATAACACAAGTTCTTATTTTGATTTTATTATGCAACACAACTAGTAATTCCAGATTGTGTTACCAAATCAGCCCAGGGTCCAGTGCACCATGGTAAAAGTTGGTGCATTTGGAGTGCACCTCCAAACTGTGCACTCCCATACAGGAATAGGCTGCTGCCTTGATAATATGTGCTAAGCACTTTAAATGTTTGATCTCATCTAAACGTGACAACAAGCCTTAAGGAAAGGTAGTCTTGGCGAGTGGTAGTTGAAACTCATGGCATGACCATGGATCTTAGGGAGTTGCAGAGTCATGGTTTGAACCCAAGTCTGTGGCTGCTGAGATTGGCTCTCTGCCATTGAATTATGCTGCTCCAAGGCAGTGATTGCAGCCTGTGGACTCTAGACCCAGATGACCATCAAGTTGTGGCAAGGGGTCTGCAAACCCATATGTGCATTTTCTATAGGCCAGATATATAATGTAGCCCATTGAAAATATATATATAGTGCTAATGTACTTGATAAAAGACTCACGTATATAAATTTAAATGACCTAGACAACCAAACTATTTTAGGCAGTATGTCAAAAGGATACAACAGATAAATATCCCAATTTGGAAGTCAGGAAGGAATTCTTGGGGACAGAAGGAGATTTGTCTATAAGTGAGTGGAATATATGGGAGCAGAATCCCACCCCAGGAATGAACAGCCAAGAGGAGTGAGCAGACAAACCCTCCAGGCTACCTGCGGCCATAAGCAGAGAAACAAAGTAGGTGTAGATAAGGAATTAAGGCCATGTGGATGGCAGTTAAGAGCGTGACCTCCGGAATAATCAGAATTGAATCTCTTCTGCTACTTGCTTTGTGACCCTGGGAAACTGAACTTGTTAAAGAGAACATTTTAGGATAGAACTTGTAATTCCATCATCACGTTGCCAAATCTGACCCAGGATTCAGTGCCCTGAGGTCAAAGCTTATGCTTTGCTTTACCTCCAAGTTACCTTCCTCCTATGAGGTGCGTGGGAATGTTTTGAGCACTGGGTGATTTAATATGTGGGAAGCATCTAGCACAATTCCTGATGAATCTTGTTCTATGCTTTGTGAATTCTAAATAAGATAAGACAGAATGCCAGAAACCTCACAAGTGGTCAGCAAAATGCCAGTTAGTGAGTAGGTCTTTGGCCAAGTTCTGCTTCCTCTCTCCTGGGGCCCAGTGGAGCTTTGTGTCCAAGCCTGCCTTGAGACAACAGAGGTAAATGAAGAGGTGTCTGTGTGATTAGAGACAAAAAGCTGCCACAAGTTCTTCACCCTCTACTCGATAAAAGATGGCTGGAGGCAGGTCTCACACAGACTACATATAAAATAAGGCAGGAGATTCAAAGCAACAGCAAAGAACATACTAACAGCCATTAGAAAGAGCAGTTAGTAGAGAAAATTAGCATTTAAAATATATACAGAAAAGTCAATATATAAAAAGGCAGGATGGAACTATTAAAAAGTACAAAGTACTCCACTGTGTGGTCATCCAGAAACAATCATTAATGAGGCCCCTAAGTCTCTAAGGAAATAGTTTACATTAGGAGAGCTCTGATTCAGAAAACAAAGCAGGAGAGTGTACAAAAATCTTAGAAAGATGTCAGTCTTATAATGGTCAAAACATGGTTTTATAAAGTTGTTGGTGCTTAAAGTATTTCTTTAAATTTCACTATGGAGCAGCTCTTTCTCCAGCAGAGCTGAACCGGGATGTGTTTTTGCATTTAACTGTTAAAGAATCACATTACTTATTCCTTTCTTATTGTTCACAAAATGTGCAAGTACTTTTTTTCTTCTCAATTCTCAGCCCATTCCTCTGCCATTTGGGCTCACAAGACAGGAGAAGGCTGTCAAGGGACAGGTATTCCAGCCAACACATGCTGAAACAAATAGGAGAATCCTTTCTTCCGCCTTCACCTGTCCACTATAGGGTGTCTTTTGAAAGACTGCAATGCTGCAGACCCATCCTAAGATAAAACATTCAGCTTCAATTCATCCTAATTATCTTTAGAATCAGATTTCAAATGACTCAGTCCTGTTGGATGAGATCATATATTCTGAGAGGAAGACCTGGAGCATGAGAACCTGTTCTTGAGGAAGGAGGAAGCAAAGTGTCACAACAGAACCAGGGAGCCACACAGGTATCATCCATCTGCTAGGGTGTGAGCCAAAAAGCTTATAGAGTCTGATCAGCAAATTCTTTTTCTGGGAAAAAATGGTCACACACATACACAACAAAAACAGCCCCTTCCCCCCAATAAATAAATAAATAAATAAACAAACAAACCAACCAGATGTTTCTCCTTAAGCAGCATGGTAATTGGCAGACAGAATGGTTAGTTGAAATGAGAACTGGCTTTACTCAAGCCTCCCCCACTATATATAGCTATATGTAACTATAGATTGGTTACTTAAACCTCACAAAACCTCAGCTTTTCGTCTATGGAATGAAGCACAAATATCTATAATGGGGAAAACTCTAGGTTGCAAATGAAAAAAAATTCACTCAATGTTTGTAACTCCCAAAATTCATGTTGAAATCTTACTCCCCAATGTGATGGTATTAGGAGATGGAGCCTTTGGGAGATATTTTATGATTAGATAAGGTCATTTTGGTGGTGCCCTCAGGTATGATATTAGTGCCCTTATAAGAGTCACCAAAGCTTGTTTCTTTTCCCTGCTCTCTGCCATGTGACGGTACAATGAGAAGTCAGCAGTCTGTAGCCTGGAAGAGGGTTGTCACCAGAACAGTGAGAAACAGATTTCTGTTATTTATAAGCCACCCAGTCTATGGTAGTTTGTCACAGCATCCTAAAGGAACTAAGATACCCAATTTAAACTACCTTAAAGGAAAAGAAACTTAGTATTCACTCATGAAACAACAGTTCAAATATAGTTGGATCCAGGGTTGCAACCCACTGAGTAATTCTTATCTTTTTTATTTAATCTATGCTCATCTCAACAGGTTAACCTCACTCTATCCTACTCTAGACAACTTGGATTTTCAAAGCAGCTCCAAATTTATATCTGTTTAATAGTAATATGACCCCATAGGCGAGAGGACTCTCTCTTTACATCAATTTCAGCAGGGGTGTGCCAGGGAAACCCTTATAGGGGCCCCTAGAACCACATGCAATTTTTTAGCCAGTGAATGTGAACAGGACAGTGAGGGTACTTATTATGACTGACCAGGCTCTGTAGCCATTGGACAGCAGGGGTGCGTTATTACCAACCTGACAGGAACCATGTGAGTAGGGCAAGGATTCCCGAAAAGAAGCGGGAAGGCAGTTATTGGTATCTGAGGAGAGAAAACTACTACATATAGCTATCACAGACCTCTGCAATGTCTTCCTCAGGGTGGTAATATGAGGATTAAAATAATGTGAAAAGTACTTTGCAAACCATAAGACTCTATTCAAATGTTCCTTATGAGTCAGTTTTTATTTTGTCACAGTGCCTGACTATGGTGATGGGTTTCTGGTTCCCAACAGAGCTTGAGATTTGGGGCCTGAAGTATCACAATACTTGTTCAGGTCGGAGGGAAAAATTCCTTCTGATAAAAGGTTAAAAAGAATATGATAAATTATACACATTCTTCACTGAAGAAATTTAATAAGAGGAGCACAAATATATAGTATATGGATGCCGTCTTTTCTGTAGGACATGTAAACCTGTGAAAATTTTATCCAGCCTTCCAGTTTGAGGTAATTATTCACGTCTGTTCTCTGCAAAGCAACAAAACCCCATCTCCTCCTTTGGCTATAAATGCACTGATGCATTTTATTTCTGGAAATTTTAGTTCATTGTTGTAATATCTAGGTGTGCCATAGAAGAAAACTTAAGAGAATCAAAATATCCTGATTCTTTTTCTCACCCTTAAATCTTGACTACTGTAAAATGGTAAAGACTTTCCTAAATCCTGCCTGACCCACCAACTTGTATAGCACTATAAGACATACCAACTCAAAAATTAGGTTATTAAAAACTTATGAAATTGCCTTTGCTTTAAATATATGAAATGAAATCTAGAATGAAAGCATAGGATAGTTCACATTCTGCAATTTAGATCTTCCCATTTAATTAAGGGTATCTACTGATTCAGTCCTTCCATTTTTCCTGATGCACAACCATGAGAATAAACATCCATCTAACCTCCAATCTAAGAAAATATTGTACAACAAGACAATAAAGGCATACAACTGAAACTACTACTACTACTACTACTACTACTACTACTACTACTACTACTAATAATAATAATAATAATAGAACAATGAGGAGGGAGGGATTAGACCTTCCAACTATTTCAATGATTTTATAATTGTTGATGGTGTATAATGGTACTGTGCTTATGTTAAAAAAAAAAAGCCCTTGTCTTATAAAAAAACAACAACTATAAAGGCATTAAGAAACATTTTAAACAAAGTTAACATATTCAGGTCCCAGATTTGTCCTTAAAGTATAAAGAGGACTGAACAATTCTGGAAGTTTTCACACACTTAAATTCTTCTCCTACTATATTGTCTAAGACAGTTGTTTAACCAACATTACGTCCCAGTAATCACAAACTTATTATTGATAATGATTGTTAGAGGTTTCAATATTCCTTTTTCAGCAATTGATGAAATAAACAAACAATAAAATTCAGTTACATAAAAAAACTTTAAAAAACACTATCAACCAACTGACTTAATATTTACAGAAAAATCTACACAAGAACTGCAAAATAAAATTATTTTCAAGTGCACTTGAAACATTTACCAAGTTTGATCGTATGCTAGATTATAAAACATGTCTCAATAAATTTAAAAGGATTAAATTTTGCAGAGCATGTTTTCTTACACAACAGAATTTAACTGGAAATTAACTTTTTAAAATCTGGGATTAAAATTGCAGGATACAAGTTTAATATGCAAAAGTCAATCGCTTTCCTATATCCCAGCAATGCACAATTGGAATTTGAAATTAAAAATATAATATCACCTAGAAATGAAATACTTAAGTCTAATGAAATATGTATATGATCTCTATGGAGAAAACTACAGAACTCTGATGAAAGCAATTAAACAAGATTAAATAAATGGAGAGATATTCCATGTGCATGGATTAGAAGATTCATTATTGTTAAAATGTCAGTTCCTCCCATCTTGACCTATAGATTCAACACAATCCCAATCCAAATCTCAGCAATTTATTTTGTAGAAATCAACATACTGATTCTAAAGTTTATATAAAAAGTCAAAAGACCCAGAATAGCCAACACAATACTGAGGAAAAATAACAAAGTTGGAGAACAGACACAAATGACTTCAGGACTTACTATAAAGGTACAGTAAACAAGATAGCATGGAATTGGTTAAAGAATAGACATATCTATGGAATAGAGATTCCATAAACAGATCTACACAGAGTCAACTGATTGTTGAAGGAGCAAAGGCAATTCAATAGTGAAAGCAGAGTCTTTTCAACAAATGTTGCTAGAACAATTGGATATCCACATGCAAAAAAATTAATCTAGACACAGACTTTATACCTTTAACAAAAATTAACTCAAAATGAATCATAGACCTAAATGTAAAACACAAAATTAGAAAACTTCTAAAAGATAACATAAGAGAAAATCTAGGTAAGCTTGGTTTGGTGCTTTTTAGATTAAACACCAAAAGCATGATGCATGATAGAAAAAAATTGATAAGTAGAACTTCATTAAATTTTTTCTGCTCTGTGAATAATGCTGTTAAGAGAATGAAAAGACAAGCCACAAACTGGGAGAAAATATTTTCAAAAGCACATATCTGGTATAGGACCTGCATCTAAAACATACAAAGACTCTTAAAACTTAACAATAAGGAAAACAAAACCCAATTACAAAATGGCCAAAAGATCTGAATAAACCCCTCATGGAAGAAAATATACAGCTGGCAAATAAGCATATGAAAAGGAGTGCTATGTCATGTCACTAGGGAATTGCAAATTGAAGCAACAATGAGATCCCACTACCTACCTGTAAGAATGGCTAAAATAAAAAATAAAAAACTGACAACACCTAATGCTGATGAGGATGTGGAGCAACAGGAACTCTCATTCATTGCTGGTGGGAATGCACAATATACAGCCACTTTGGAAGACAGTTTGATGGCTTTTTACAAAACTAAACATTGTCTTAATGATCCAGCAATCGTGCTCCTAGATATTTACCCAACTAATTTCAAAACACACAAAAACCTGCACATGAAATATTTATAGCACCTTTATTCATAATTGCCAAAAAACAGGAAGCAACCAAGATGTCCTTCAAAAGGGATGAATAGATGTGGTACATCCATACAATGTAGTAATTAATATTCAGCAACAGGAACATCCTTCAAAAAGTTAAAGGATGAACAGATGTGGTATATCCATACAATGTAGTAATATTCAGCATTAAAAATAAATGAGCTATCAACCCATGAAAAGATGAGGAACTTTAAATGCATATTACTAAGTGAATGAAGCCAGTCTGAAAGAGCTACCTACTGTACGATTCCAACATTCTGTAAAAGA
>NW_017732495.1:21900-22715 GCF_001890085.2 Hipposideros armiger | reverse complement strand
CCAGCTCTTCCCACTTTTAAAGAATAGCAACTGACTGTAAATCGACTGAGGCTCCATCCATCTATGCTTTCTCTTCACAAAACAGGTAAATTCCAACCTATGAAACTACGGAGGGCAAGGGGTGAGTGAGCCTGCTGGAAAAGCAGGCATGTGCTTTAAAGGAGATTGGGACAATCTAGGTTATAGATTGATTTCCTATCATCCCCCACCCCACCCCCATGTTAATCTGTCTCTGTCTCTATCTGTCCCTGTCACTCTCCCTCAGTAAAAAACTATTGCTTATTGATTTTCCTTTTAGACCTTATGGTTGTGGTAAGAAACATTTGGGAACTGCTTCAGTAGATGATCTTTAAGACACCCTCCCTCCAGTAAATACTTACTGAGACCCTATTATGTGCTAGACAATGAGGTAAGCAAAATCAAACATGCCATTTATCTTCATGGAGTGTATAGTCTGTGTTCTAAGGCATTACAGACTTGATTAAACAAGAACTACTGCCTAAGTGACTCTATATGTGAACTATTATTATCACTGTTTTATAGCTGAGGTGGCTAAGACTTGGAGAGAGTGAGTAAATAATTTGCTGAAGTTAGGAAAGCTAGAAAGGAGAAGAGCTAGTGTTAAGAGCCTGGGTCTGTCCTACTCCAAAGCCCATGCTATTTCCACTCTGCCATGCTACTTAATTAAGAAAGTGCTTAACGTGATTCTGATTATATTTTATATCTCACTAGCAGAGTGATTGATTTGTATTTTATCATGGCTAACAGTGCTGTATTATATTAACTGCTTGTCACCTTTTCATATGACTGATTTT
>NW_017732495.1:16671-21324 GCF_001890085.2 Hipposideros armiger | reverse complement strand
TGAGTCAGCCCTCCATTCCAGATTCATGACCAAGGTCATTGCTTTGTAGGGTCTGTGTGTTCCACATCCTAATTTACCTTAAATCATTGATGTGACTCTCAGTTTGGATTTCCAGTTTAAAGTGAGACCCTTAAGGGATTTTTCATTATTTTTAAAATCCCTTTTAATCATTTTTTAATACCCATCAGCAGTTTGAAATTGAAATGTTGTGACTACACTGCCCTGATTTTTCTGTGCTACATTTGCACAATGATCTTCTCAGATCTGTGCTGTAATCATACTGATCATTTTCCTCAAGTAATCTTTTTCTTTATTTGAAGCAGTATTATTAAACCAATAACCTAGATAAAAGATATACCCAGAGAAAAAAGCTTGGGAATATATTAAAGATACTCCTAAGAAATACATTTGTCTAAGTAAATAAAGTCGCTCTTGATCCCCATTTCCAATGGCACAAAGCGGCCAGTGAAGAGGAGAGCAGACCATCACCATGCATCTTCTCAGACCCTCTGCCACAGCGAGACCTCCTGTTAGAGCAGAGATGCGTTCTTCCACTTTCACATGCCTACTTTGTGTCTGGCAGCGTGTTTTTGATGATGCCTCAAAGTGACTGCCATACTGCCCCCGTGCTAGGTGAGCTCCAGGCTTTCTGGAAAACACAGGCCTGTGCCCCCTCAGTGGCTCCGGTCCTCTTCTTCTCCAGTTTCCCAAGCATTGCAAATGAAATCCAGTTACAATGGCCATAGTGAAGGTAAAAAGGACAGGGGATTCTTCAAAAGGGCCACCTGTCACCTTGCGGGAATGTGCAAAACAAGAGAGAAGAGCCACAGCCTTCAGGATCCAGGGTAGGGCCCTCTATTTCTTGATCCTGAAATATGAACACCCCGGAGTTTTCAGAGCCTGGCATCCTGTATGCCCCACTGTCTCTATGGAATAGAGCCCCCACAATATAGGAGCCAGTGTGGCCACTGTGGTTGTCTGCACGCCAGACCTCTCTGCCACACTGAGCTTCACCTCCACATGAGGACGTACTAATGTTGGGGTGGCCCTGGGGTCCTCCATTCAAACCAGGTAATTCAGAATGAAATCAGTGCCTGAGCCAAGGCAGACCCCCACTGGTTGTGGTGGAAGATTCCATGAAGTACACCACGACAACCACCACCACAACCACATGAGACTCTGGCTGGCTGGGGGAAGATGCTTAAGNTGGAAATAAAAAAGACAAATAAAATCTATCTACTTCAAAGGAATTTACAATCTGACACTTATAACTAAGTGAAGAATTTGAATTATATCATCTACAGGCTCAGGGTTCTCACATTTATGTGTCTTGCCCCAAATTTTCTCTCAAGTTTTAGACTTATGCTCAGTTCCCTACCTGACATGTTTACGTGGCTGTTTAATATTGTTTCAAAATTAATATATCTAAAATATGATTTTCTTCTCTTCCTATTCTCCCTCTTCTCCATAACAGCATCAGTAGTCTCATAGTCAAAAAACAAACAAACAAACAAACAAAAATCCAGGTGTCACCTTTGAGTCCTGTTTCTCTATAAATAATCCATCAATGAGTCCTGTCCATTCTACCTCCAGAATCTGTCCTAAATCCATCCATTTCTCTTCAAGTGGATTGTCACCACCCTGATCCACCGTTGGGCTGTTGCAGACGGACAAAGCCCTTTGTGTACATGGGGAAAAAGGTGCCCTTCCTCCAGGCCTTCACAAACCAGCACCAGGATGCTTGCTGGCAAGTAGAGCATGGGCTAGATTTCAGTCTCCACTTGACCTCCAAGCTGGTGCTCTGTGCAGTCAATAACCTACAGAAACACAGTCATGTTGCTGTTGCCATTTTCTCTCTACTACTGCAGTGGCCTCGTGAGAGCCCCTTCCATAGTTTATGCTCCACAAAGCATCCAGAGTAGCCTTTTAAAATCTTAAATCCAGTCACTTCACTTCCCTGCTTAAAACTCTTCATTCTTTACCTTGACTTACAAGGCCCTGCATCATCTGGTCCCAGTCTACCTCTCTGACTCGCTGGCCCACCCTCACTCTGACCACCTTTCTCTTCCTTAGAAACATAAAACATCAAGCTCCCTTCCCTCTGACTGGGGTATCTTCTTTCCTACCTTCCATTTTGGACCACAGTACATAGAACAAGGTTAGTCTTAATATTTGGTTCATCATATACTCTCATCATTAGTCCATGCATGCCCTGTCATATTTCATTATTTACTAGTTATTTTTAATAATGTAATAAGCACACCTCATCCTACCAGCCAACAGACAGCTGGAGCTTTACCAATGACTTGCCTCTAACCATATGGTCGCCCTGCTGCTCCCTACCTAAGGTGACCATGACCACACATCTCAAGTTCTTATTCTCTTGCTTTTCTATTTATATAATGTTTTTTGCATCTATATGTATTCCTACATAGTTGGGTTTTTTATTTTAGTAGTTTTTAATATTATAAAAGATTATCATGCTATATGTAATCTTTTAGAAAATTTTCACTTAATATTGTATTGCTAAAATCCAATTACAAGGGCCGGCCGAGTGGCTCAGTTGGTTAAGAGCTCTCTCAAGAGTTTGAGCTCTGAGCAACAGCAGTTCGATTCCCAGNTAATAAATGGTGGCTTTTATTTTTCATGTGTTTCACAAACTTCATATGTAAAGTCAAAGAAAATGACCAGTTAACCAATTTTCCCCCTGCATAAGACAATACAATCAAAGTTACTGTAGTAAAGGCAGAAGATCTGTGGAAAGAGGTTGCTCCTTCACTATTCCTGGCCTGCTCGAGTCAAAATCCTCCCACTACAGCACTGTATGTCTGAAAGGAGGCGTTTGAGCTGCCCATCCATGCATTTTGTGGGCAGCAAAAATACGTATCATAATAATATCTTCCACAAACATAAGAAATACAGGAGACTTGAAAAGCAAATGTTTTCGACAACAAAATCATTTTCCCACATGACAAGCAAGTATGTGAGCTTTACTTTCCCTAGGTAAATTTCTAAAAAGAAAACAAACCATGTTCCTTATGTATATAACCATAAGCAGATTTTAACCTCTGGTGTATTATTGTGTAGCAGGAGACTTCTATTCCATAAATGACCAACTGCTGTTAAAACATCTCTGAGGAAATGTAAATAAGTAATTCCACTTTTAAGGAGTCTAATGTGACTTAGATTTGTATTCTTTCCCTGTTCAGGAGAAATATCCAGCAATACTACTGACTGAACAAGCACTGTGAAATTGAGGAATGAAAAGGTTCTTCTGCAATTTCCAAAATACACAAGCATAGTTAATCAACCTAACTTCTCTTTCTGATCCCTTCCCTCAGGGGAAACCTCCTGACCTTCCCTTGGGCTTTGTCTCATAGCCAGTACCAAGATGGAGTCCTGGAGATCAGAAGAGTTGCACAAAGCCACCTGAATGGGATGAGTTGTCAGTTTAAGTCAACAGAGGGCAAAGGTCCCAATACAGAAGCTAACCTTGGCAATCAAATTAAGTAGGTAAACTCAGAATCAAAACTAAACCCCAGGCGCATGATGGTGGCAAACTTGACCGACCCCTGAAGAAGAGCAATGAAAGGACAATGGAAGAGGCTGAAAGACAGATCATGGCAGTGTCCTCCAAAGACCATTTGCCTTATTTAAAAGCATCTGCTCAATGGAATCTTAGACTTCATTCATAAAATAAGAGTAGTAATCTCTNTATTATAAGTTATAGTCACCACAGTGAACCTGTGTTAAATAAATTATTGGCAAATACAACCTTAGTCCCTGAGCATAATTTGGCAGTGAACAAAACAGTGTGTAACTGAGCTGGAATAGCTTCACCACAGGCAAAGCGGTCTGTGCAGTCTTCCAGACCATCTCCAGATAGGCTATATAAACTCCTGCATCTTGGAATAGTCTGCAGGTAGGAGAAGAAAGGCAAGCAGTTTATACATGGGCTCTTTTTCTCCTCTCTCTCTTTGGTCAAAGTCCATGCTATTATGCATGAACTCCCCCACACCCTGGATTCTTACAGGGCCCCTCCAGCAGCATAGGAAAAGGCAGAGCCTCTGAAGTCTTGTCAATGAGTGCCGTGTGTGGGGACCCTGAAATGTATGCCCCCAGAAGCAGCCTGGGCTTTCACCTATGGGAATAGTGTCAAGGGACACTCAGGCAGCTCTGGCTGAGAATCTGAGGCCCAGGGTGTAGACAGGGCTCAGCTGAAGTGGAATAGTGAATCAATAGGGTCTGGTATGATTGCAGACCATATGTAGCCATAACGTTTTTATGTGGACATAAATTTTGTTAATTCATATTTTTCCTATATCTTATAAGCATAAAGTTGAGTCTCTGCCCAAGACAAGGGGCAAAATCTTTCATGTAATGTTCAGAAATTTTTTAATAGTTAACGTCCAAGGATGACTGAACTTCAAGCTAAGTATGTTATGGTAAGTACATTCATTAGAATATTTCACATAAAAATTAGTTGTTTTTATTTTCCACTTAAACTTGTAAACAACTTCAATAACAGGAGGTTAAATGTACTTACCAATCTGTAACAATTAACCATCAACCATGACCTCTGTGACTTTGTTAAAAAACAAAAAAAAATCCCTTATTAAGAACCTATCTAAAAAATCTCCCTTCTGGAAAAAG
>NW_017732495.1:9955-13654 GCF_001890085.2 Hipposideros armiger | reverse complement strand
AAAACACTAGGAAAAGAATTAACAGCTCATCAAAAAGGATGGATGTTCAGAAGTGACAGCTCATTGCTGTCCTTTCTCCCTAATATCTGTAAAGCATCCACATTCCACCCTATGACAGAAAAAAACTTGACTCTGCAAAACAGTAAAATAAGAACCAAATCTTTGGAGCCAAAGATGAAAGCAGAGCTGTTGCAACCACTTTCTCAAATGTCCAAGGAGAGTGTTGTGTTTAGTGGGATGATTGGAAAGGAAAAGACCAGTCAAGACTAACATTGCATTTATGTTTGAATTGATACTGAGCACACAGCTAAAATCAGAAGGGGAATCTATTGTATACTGATGGATAAATTCAGCTTCAGAGTGTAGTATGCAAAAGCATTCTCAAAGTAAGATACCTCAGAGTGTTTGTTTTGGTAAAAACCAACAAACCTTCAAACAAAAACCACACCATCACATTCTGCACCTTCTCAGATTCCCTCAACCTCTTCCTCCTCTCTGTCTCTCTTGGTGAGCACTGCTTCCACGCACAGGTGCCCTTCCACTTTTCACTTTGGGAAAAACAATGTATTGTGTGGCATGGTACCCAGATTCCAAAGCAGCCACTGAAGAACCAGGAGCATGTGGATTTAGCTTCCCATGGGTTAAAACTTCACCAACAAGAAATAAGAGGGAGCTGGGAAGCTAAGCTCCTCTTTCTTTTTCTCTCCCACCAACGACCCTAAGTGTAGTTCCTCCTTGCAATCCTTCTGGAAAAATTCCCAATGCCAAGTGAGCACGCATGTAAGAGTGACACAGTGGTTCTCACCCTAGCTCCTTGTTAAACAGTAGCATGTGTGGTAATACACGGCATTACACTGCATCACATCACATTTTCTCTTGCCTTGTTCACCCTCACACTCCAGGGTAGCACACCCCAAATAAACTGATAGCACTCTAAGCATTGCCTTGGGCTCTGCTTTCTAGAGGATGCAAGAGCAGGCGTTGTGGAAACCATTTTGTTGACAACAGTGAAATCTCTTTGCTCACTATCAGTGGTAATTGTATAAATAAAGTAATAATTTCCCTTCAAATATTCAGCAATAGCGGTTTGATTTTGNAAAAGAAAAAAAAAGTCAAGAAATAGCAAGAGGTGAGGATGTACAGAAATGGGAACCTTGTGCACTGTTGTTGGGAATCTAAGTTGGTGCAGCCATTATGAAAAACAGTATGGAGCTTCCTCAAAAAATTAAAAATAGAGCTGCCATGTGACCCAACAATTCCATTTCTGGGTATTTACCCAAAGGAAAGGAAACAACCTGTGTCCTTCAATGGATGAATGAACAAAGAAAATGTGGAATATTATTCAGCCATAAAAAGAAAAACATCTTGCCATTTGTGACAACATGAATGGACCTTGAGGGTATTATGCTAAATGAAATATGTCAGACGGAGAAAAACAAAAGCCACATGATCTCAGTTAAATGTGGAATCTTTTTTTTCCCATGTCTATTTTTTTTTAATGGGGTAAATTTGACATGTAACGTTGTGTAAATTTAAGGTGTCCAATATATGTGGAATCTTAAAAAAAAACAAAACCCAAACTCATAGAGAACAGATTGGTGGTTGCCAGAGGTACACGGCGAGGGGTGGGAAAAATGGGTGAAGAGGGTCAAAGATACAAACTTCCAGTTATAAAATAAATAGTCATGAGATACAATGTACAACAATGATGACTATAGATAATAATACTCATACGGGCCAAGCAAGTAGCCCCCCCCAATGAAAAACTTTAAGCTTCCTTTCCTATAGGGATCTTAACTTTCCTTTTCCTTAAGTTTCCTTTTCCCCAGTTTCTTAGCTCCTACCCTGCTGCTTATTTTGTAAATTAGTTTCTTAATCTTAGGCAACAGATTGTCTTTAATGTGAATCATAGAAATCTCCTACCCCCTGCTTTAGATAGTTACCCTAAAGCTTGTGATTAATGTCTGTTGACTATGGTCATTGTAGCACAGCGTTCTTTCCAGGCCTAGTGCCCCAGTGAACAATAGCTGAATGACCGGTTAAACCAGAAGGCCACAGGCTCCATGAAGCTGAACAATTTTTCATCGTGCCATCACCCTTTGAGTCCTGCTTCTTGGACCTGCTTTTTGGGCTTNCTCAGAATATCGCAGCTCCATCTCCAAAAGCACTTGTCAAGGAAACAGCCATTTCATAGAATAATACAAATTTAAAAGGGAAAATGGCCGTCTTTCTGCCATTGCAAGTTATTTCCTAGGAGTAATTCATCATATTCCAGACTTTTTATGTATCATTATTAATAAGTTTTCCAAAAACCTACCCTATTCTTTTGGAAAATCTTAAATGATAGAAGAAAAGCAAACCTGATTAAAATGGAAATAATTCCTAGATTTGTAATGAAGAGACTTCTATTCTGGTCCCATATCTGACACTCATATATTCTGGGACCTTGGACCAGTGACAAAGCTCTCTGTACAAGGATCCTCTTTTGTAAAATGAAATGTTAGAACATATGATTTTTAAAGGTCCCTCCAGATCTCAAATCACGCCTGTTCTGATTTTTTCCTAATTATCCCTCTCACTTTGTCCTGTGATATAGCAGAGGTCCCAACAGGAGTTGGACTACTCATTACAGTGTGGGCATCACTAGTAGATGCCAGGACAGATGTCATCTCCACTGTGACCAGCTGCAGAATTTTCTCTCTGGGCACTGACAACTACCAGACACCAGCAGCACAGGGACCCTGAGTCAAAGAGGTTAGGTGAGGTTTGGTGGCCAAGAATATTATATCTCAGAGAACATCAATGATACCCACTAGGGACCCCGAGAACTGTTGAGGGGAAATTTAAGAAAAGGTGGAAATCCTGTACCGCAGTACCAGGGTGTATTAGTTATCTATGGCTGAATAACAAACCATTCCAAACTTAGTGGCTTACCACAGCTGTTTATCTAGCTCACAATTTGGGCTGGGAACAGCAGGGTGTTTCTTCTGCTTGTGTCATATGGGCTCATCATGCATCTGTGTTGAGCTAAAGAGGCTCTGCTTCTGTCAGCTGGGTTATATGTCCTTTCATCACCCAGTAAGCTAATCTTGGCTTCTTCACATAGAATGAGTGACATGGGTACCCAGAGCACCAAAACACAAGCCCAGTGTGCAAGCATTTTTCAAGATTCTTCATGAAGCATGTTTGCTAATGGCCCCACTGGCTAACGCAAGTCACATGGGCAACCCCGATGTAAGGGGGATGCACATGGGTTGTACCTCTTGAGAGTGTTACATCCTATGTGTATGAATAGACGTAAGGTGGCCATTTACACAGAGAAGTACAGATTTGTGCCTATCATTGTGACCTTATTTTTATTTCCAAGTTCATATTGCCAAATAATACATGAAATTATTCTTGTATTTTGTTCAGCAGTATATGTTACAGTAATGTTTCAATGAGAGATGAAATTTGTGAGCCTGAAGATTGAAGATGAATTGGAAAACTTTTTTTTTTTTGCAAATTGTCAGCCCCACTTAACCTTTTTTAAGGATTCTGTCCAAAGTTACATATGAAAATGCAAATGTAGGCAATTCCTCATGGATGATTTGCTTCTGTATCTCATATTATTCCTTCTCTTCCAAAATCCAACCCTCTGAGGCCATGCCTTCAAGCCAGTCACTCAATGACACCTGTAAGGAGCTCATGAGTAAGCAC
>NW_017732495.1:5740-7330 GCF_001890085.2 Hipposideros armiger | reverse complement strand
CCCCTGCTTTAGATAGTTACCCTAAAGCTTGTGATTAATGTCTGTTGACTATGGTCATTGTAGCACAGCGTTCTTTCCAGGCCTAGTGCCCCAGTGAACAATACCTGAATGACCGGTTAAACCAGAAGGCCACAGGCTCCATGAAGCTGAACAATTTTTCATCGTGCCATCACCCTTTGAGTCCTGCTTCTTGGACCTGCTTTTTGGGCTTTGTCAATGGCTTTGAGTCCTGCTTCTTGGGCCAACACTTTTAACTCTATTAACTAAAATCTCTCTCTCCTCATCTAGGGGCCATTGGGATAAAAGTGATACTCCACCAAGACTTCCAGTACCTCCCAACCACAGAGGTCAACATGGTCCTCTAGATGGATCTTGAGACCCCTTCCCCTCATCTGAGATCAGATAGGGCGAGAGTCCCATGAATTCCCAATAGGTAGGAACAATGGCCACATTCAGCAGGAAGCAGATACAGAAGAGATCTCCTGTCCCTCAACTTCCCATAGAGATTTATGAGGATCACATCTCTCAAGGGGGACACAAAGCAGGCAGTTAGAGGCAGGCATTGGGTCTCTGAGACGCCTGGATGTACCAGCTAACATTCCTGCACGTCCAACCTGGCCTATGAGAAATAACCACCCAAAAGCCCTCCCTTCTCCACCCAAACTTTCCCTGTTTACCGTAACCATTAGCCATTGTCAATCACAGGTATCAATCAAGCAGCCCCACAATTAGAGAGGAGTAGCCCATTCTAGAGGAGAAGGAAATAAAAACTCCAAGTCCTCCCCAGTCAGTGCCTTTTGAGTCACTCCTTTGTGCTCGACCCGCTCCTATCTCTCTGGAGTGAACTTTCACTTCTGATAAACTGCTCTTTCACCACTGTATTTCTGTGTCTCATTCAATTCTTTGCTCGAGATGCCAAGAACCTGGACACCAAGCCAAGAAGGGTCTGCTCTCTGGTAACAATACTGTACTATATATTTGAAAGTTGCTAAGAGAGAAAATCTTAAAAGTTTTTATTAAAAGAAAAAAAATGTGTAACTGTGTGGTAACACATGTTAACTAGACTTATTGCAGTATTCATTTCACAGCATGTAAAATATCAAATCATTATATTGTACACCTGAAGTAAAGTTATATGTCAATTGTATCTCAATAAAAATTCCCTTCTTACATCCTCACAGAAAACAAAAATCAATATTTTTTTTTAAAAGGAAAGATAATTTTTCTTTCTATTTTAAAAGAATAAATAGGGGCTTTGTAAAGAACCCCTGATAAATTTTAGGCAAAATTCTGAAAATTTGTAGATGTTATCCTTAGAATCCTATCTTGAGAAACTTGAAAGAAAAACAATTCCCACTCACCACCAGAACATAGTCACATGAAACCCCATGTTATAGTGTGCAAAGTGAGAGAACTATATTTTGTCTGCTAATTTGAGTGTGTCAAAGGAAATTTACCCACAAAATAAGATTGAGTATGATTAAAATTGTAAGTGATTTAGAAGCACAGAGTGGATTGTTATATATGTGAACTTAGATTTGTAAATGACATCAGGTCCTTAGGATGGAGATTATATATATGTATGTATGT
>NW_017732495.1:3128-3967 GCF_001890085.2 Hipposideros armiger | reverse complement strand
CAGACGCCTGTGTCTACTGGCTTCATGCTCATTTCATATTTTCTGCAACATTTAACCTGTTTGGATTTTGTCAGTCACATCGTCAAAAGAGGTGTGAAGCTATACTTTAAAAGCAATGAAAAAAATCACATCCTCTATCATCTGCCTGCTTACTGGAGGTCTGAGGGCTGTCAGCATAATACATATATCTGGGTGGTCTCTGTGTCAAATCCCACATAAAACCCCACAAAAAACAGTTATGGTGTCACACGTGGATTCTCGGCCCCAGTGGATCCTGGTGACACAGAAGAAAACAACAGCTACTGCTCTGAGTCTTACGTTCAGCATAAAATGAAGCATACTGCACCAGTCTAGAAGGTCCTAAACTCATACCTGGCTCCCAAAGCCTCTGCCTTCCAGTACACCTTCCTGAACCAGTTCTTGTGCCCCTGTGCTGTGCAGAGCTCCTGAAGGACCCTGGGTGCTGCAGAGGAACACCGACAGCATCTGTCCTCACAGAACTTAGCCAATCTGTGTGAAAGGAAGCCCAGGCTACACCAAGGGCACTCCTGCAGGTCTGAGGTGGGGGTCCTAAGCCCATCCACCTCTCCCTCCCTTCTCTGTCCTTCACCTCTCGGCTCGGGGGTTTTTCTTTTAGAGCCGATCCTAACACAGCGAGAGATTATTATTTATTTAACTGTATTTAATCAGAATGATCCTTGAATAGGGCTTCTGATTAATTTAACTTTCTAGCTATTTATGGGCTAAGCAGGGACCTGTTTTGGTTTAGGGCCTTGTTGTTGAAAAGCTTTGGCCCTGTAGTCACTTTCCTGCCCTAGCACAGAGAAGGTACTGGACAT
>NW_017732495.1:0-2743 GCF_001890085.2 Hipposideros armiger | reverse complement strand
TTTATTGTACTAAGGCAGATCCCCCATCATACGAGTATTCCATGTATATGGGAGGCCCCTGGTCACTGACCCTGCATTTGCTTCTTCCAGGGAAAGAAAATATCCCCTCAAAAAGCCTTTAAAACATCCTGCTGCTAATCTATATAAGACCCACTCTGATGCCCAGGGTAAATAATTGCCTGCTTACAGGGGTTCACTGCTATCCTGAAGATAATATTTTGATATATAAAAAATTCTTTAAACATAAAAAACTCTGAAGTTTTCCAAGGGACTATGAATGGGAACTATATTATTTAGTTAAAAACTCAAAGCTCAGCACAGGTTTGTATAGTGTCTAATTTCCCCACCTAAAAATTAGGCTCTAGATGGTAGGAACTGGGTCCTGAGCAAATGTGGTCTGCACATCCTTGCCAACCAGCTATAAAATAAAATGCCATGTAGACGCTTCCCAGGAACCTTCCCCAAGTTCCCTGGCGGTAGTGGTTTTATTCCGTGTCAAACAGCTAAGCTGGAACAATATATCTCAGAAACCCCTTGCCTGTATGGTTCTGGGCTAGGATGAGCTGGGAGAAATTTGCACAAGGTTTGGAAGGTACAAGTGAAGCAGCAGCCATGTTTGTACTAGGAAGGTCAGTATAAGGTCAGGTGCTGTTGCAGCTTATGCACCTTGTCACGAATTTGCTGGCTCATCTTGTCAGCATGACATAGCAGCTGGGGCTGCAGCAATTCTTGCTGGTTCCTGCTGTTTTTCCAATTCCAGGACAAAGTGCAGGTTAGTTCAATCACAAAGGGTGCTAGCTTTTCCTACAGGTCACCAGCATCATTGGAGTTGGAAATCTAGGGGTGGTTAGGATTAGTGCAGGTTTCACTTTGTCCTTAGAGTATCCTTGTTTTCTCATGCCTGTATCAGTCAGAGTTCCACCACAGAGAGACAGAACCAGTAGGAGATGTATATTGAGAAAATTATTGCAGGGAATTGGCTTACACCAGAAGCGGGCTAGGCAAGTCCAAAATCTGTCAGGCAGGTCATCAGGAAGGGCAGGCGGAACCCTCTCAGGCAGGAGGTGTCCAAAGGAGGGATTTCATATTCTGGGAAGCCTCATTTCTGCCTTTCAACTGATTGAATCAGGCCCACCAGATTATCAAGGATAATCTTTTTAAAATAAACTGATTATAGACTTTGGTCACATCTACCAAATACCTTCACAGCAAGTGATTGAATGACTGGGGATAATAACTTAGCCAAGTTGGCACAAAAACTTGACCATGAAAATGTCCACTCTTCCTGCTAAATGGCCTGTTGTGCTGTCTTCGGGCCCAGGACCATACACAGAATCAATACAGTAGAACATAAACATTTTAACCTGTGCCATAGTTAGAAAGTCAACTCCCTAAAATAAATCACTTATGTTGCTTCACTCTTAGTGGACCTGCTTTTCTGATCACACCCTGACTGATACTGATACTGATACAGTGGCTCTCAAATTTGCTACTCTCTTCCCTTTCCACTACCCTGCTGTCTAGAATACAGATATAATGACTAGATGAGCGAAGCTGGACACGAGGACAAGGGCCACACTCCAGGAAAGGTGGAGGGGTGAGCTGCAAGGACCTGAATCATGAAGATTGCAAAGCTACCATACCACCCCTGAGCAGCCTATCTCTATATTTCTTTCACATGAGAGAGAGATCAATTTCTATTTTATTTAAGCCACTGCTACATTGGTGTTTACTGTTACTTGGATCAAACCCATTTCCAACTGATCTGTAAGTGCTATGTCTTAACATAGAAATACATTATAAGTAAATTGGAAGACCCAAGAGTTGGAGCATCATACATTAGAGTGACAGGAAAAGTCACTGAACTATTTTATTTCTTTTCATCTAATTTTTAGGGAAAATATGTTGTAAGTAATCTTACATTTGACAAAGGCAGCCACTCACTCTAAAGACTTAAGACAAGTTCTTTTAATTTTCTGGGTCTCAATTGTCACACCTATAAAGTGAGAACTTTGGACCAGGTGGCTTCTAGGATCCATACAGATCTGAAGTGTGTGATATCAACTGAGAACATAGGGAGCACCAGAGAGAGGGAAGGGGAGCTCACCAGGACAGGAATAATGTCAGAAAATCAGGATCGATCAGTGAAAGATTTTATCAGTCAGGTTGGAAATTTTGTTTCCAGAAAACCTAGGTCAATTGTTTTACATGAATTATCCACACCTTCCCCACGCCTTCCTTATAATGTAAGTACAGGTTGTACAAGAATGTTCATCTTTGCCTTTTTTGATCACTGATACATCCTAGAATGGCATCCCAGCACAATGTAGGCTCTCAGTAAATATTTGTTGAATGAATGAATGAATGAATGAATGAAACAGGTGTTACACCCATATTTGGTATCAAGGACAATTTCAGACTTACTGATTAAGCCAGATTAGCGATTCAACTCCTGCTAATATCCAGTCCTGTAAACTGTGTATCAATAAACACTGTTTTACTTTCAACTCAGAAAAACTGAATAATGAACTGTGATTTCCCAATCTGAATGGTAACCTATAAAAATGTTAAAGAAAATGCCAAGAAAATGTCACTTTTAGAGAAGTTTCTGACTCACTGACTCATGAAGTTACCGTAGGTATGCACAGTGCCTGGCAGTGGAGGCTTTGAACCATTTAGCATATGGCTATGTAACTGTAAAAAGGAATGGGCATATTTAGTACTGTAGCCACTAAACTCTTTG
>NW_017732494.1:399553-400421 GCF_001890085.2 Hipposideros armiger | reverse complement strand
TAAAGTCAGAAACGAAAGAGGAAAAATAACTACTGACGGTATAAAATTAAAAAGAGAATTATAAGGTAATACCTTAGCAACTTCATGCCAACAAATTATATAACTTAGATGAAATGGCCAAATTCCTAGAAAGATACAAACTATCAAAATGGATCAAGGAGAAATAGAAAGTTGCAATAGACTTATATCAAGTAAAGAAAATAAATTTTAAAAGTCCCACAAAGAAAAAATCCAGAACAAATGGCTTCAGTCATGAATTTGACCAAATATTAAAAGAAAAATTAACACCAAACCTTCTCAAACTCTTCCAAAAAAACAGAAGAGAAAGGAATACTTTCTAACTCATTCTAAGAGACCAATATTAGCCTGATTCCAAAATGAGACAGACATTACAAAAATAAAACTACAGACCAATATCCTTTATGAATATAGACACAAAAATCCTCAATAAATACTAGAAAACCATATCCAGAAACATGTAAAATGTATTATACATTATGACCAAGTGGGATTCATTCCAGGAATATAAGGTTGGTTCAATATATGAAAAATCAATGTAATACACCATGTTAGAATAGAGAATAAAAACACATGATTATCTCAATAGATACAGAAAAGGCATTTGACAAATTCCAGCACCTTTTATTATAAAAACACTCAATAAATAAAAAATAGAAGGGAACTTCTTCAACCAGATAAAGGGCATCTATGAAAACCCCACAGCAAACATCATACTTAAAGGTGAAAGACTGAAAGCTTTCCTCCTAAGATTTTCTTCTAAAATTAGGAACAAAACAGGGATGTCTGCTCTTGCCACTTCTATTCAATACTGTATTGGAGGCTATAACCACAGCAGTTAGGAAAGAAG
>NW_017732494.1:397076-397918 GCF_001890085.2 Hipposideros armiger | reverse complement strand
ACTCAACTGAATCCAAAAAATTTACATTTGGACTGTTGAAGAAAAAAAACCAAAAATATTCTAAAATTTACATGGACAATAAAAGTGTTGATCTATATTTTAAAAATCAAAGATGAACACTTGCCTTTCCAGTCATTCCAAAAACCAGTAAACAGGCAGATGGATCAGAAGAGAAAGATTGGAGACAGACCCATGAACATATAGAAACTTATATGATAAAGATGGCATTATATATTAATGTGTTAAAGGGAAGGAACAGATTGCTTATTAGATATTTGGGTAAAGTTGGTTCTCTATACAGAGAAAAATTAAAATTAGCTTTCATTCATTAATATAATTGGCAAATCATGGTTTATAAAATACCTACATGTAAAATTTAAATTATAAAATTAATTGTAGATGATATGAGAAAATACCTTTATGTATTTTCCACATAGGAGTGGAAATAAACTTTGAAAACACCACCTTAAAAGGACAAAATATCAACTGACTCTGGGTGGTGAACACACAGTGTGATATATAGATGATGTATTACAGAATTGCACACTTGCAACTTGTGTAACTTTACTAACCATTGTCAACCAAATAACCTTTAATTTAAAAAAAGAACAGGATATCAAAGATAATTTAAATATTAATTAATTTAATTATATCATAATAATGGCTATTGATTGGAGAACATAATGGCAAAATTAACATACTGTAGATTCAGAGAAGGAATTTACAATGTCTGAAATCAATCAGAAACTCTCTCTCAAACCAGATATGAGCAAAATTTTTCCATAAAGGGATAGCTAGTAAATATTTTAGGCTTTGTGGGTCATATGATCACTGTTGGAATT
>NW_017732494.1:373827-396890 GCF_001890085.2 Hipposideros armiger | reverse complement strand
ACACATATATTGTTAATTAATTTGCAACAAAGAAGCCAAGAATATATAATTGGAAAGGACTGTCTCTTCAATAAATGGTGTTGGGAAAACTGGAAGACCACATGCACTTAAACCGTACAAAAATATAAATCAGAAAGAATGAAAGAGTGAAACCGTAAGAGTTGGAACCATAAAACTCCTAGAAGAAAACATAAGTGGTAAGCTCTTGACTTAGGTCTTGGAGATAATTTTTGCATTTGATATGAAAATCAAAGGTAAAAATAGACAAGTGGGGCTGCATCAGACTAAAAATCTTCTGTCCAACAAAGGAAACCATCAACAAAATGAAGAGGCAACCTACTGAAAGGGAGAAAATATTTGCAAAACATAGCTGATAAGGGGTTAATAGCCAAAATATATAAATATCCATTGATCACTTCACTGTACATCTGAAGCTGATGTTGTATAATATTGTATGTCAACTATAATTGAATATATATATGGTCATGGTACGTGGAGTACAGTGTGGGAGTGGAATCAATGGAATTGTAATAATATGTATGATATCAGGGCGGGGAGTGGGGTGGCAGATTGGGGTAGCGGGGTTGTCACTTTGAGGGGTAAAAAGTATAACTATTGCACTGTTGTACACCTGAAACTAATAAAAAACAATAAAAAGAAAAAGAAATTTAAAAACTATATATAAATATCCAAAATATATAAGTATATATTTATATATAAAAACTCATTCAACTCTACAGATATAGTTTAAATAAAATAAAAAAAAACAACACAATTAAAAAATGGGCATAGGCTCTGAATGGACATATTCCCCCAAAATACATACAAATGGCCAAAGAGATACATGAAAAGGTGCTCAACATGAATAATTATCAGGGAAATGCAAATCAAAACTCCCATGAGGTATCACCTCACACCTGTTAGATTGACTATCATCAAAAAGACAAGAAATAAGTGCTGCGAATGATGTGGAGAAAATGGAACTATTGTGCACTATTGGTGGAAATGTAAATTGCTGTAGCCACTATGCAAAACAGTATGGAGTTTCCTCAAAAATTTTTAACTAGAATCACCACATGATCCAGCAATTTTACTTCTGGGTATTTATCTGAAAGAAACAAAAATACTAACACAAAAATATATCTCCAACCCCATGGTGATTGTAGCTTATTTACAATAGCCAAGGTAACCTAAATGTCCATCAATGGATGAATAAAGAAGTTGTGAGATATAGATATATATGATATAGATATAGATATAGCTATAGATGACATAGATAGATATAGATATATAGATATAGATATAATCATGGGAAATTATTCAGCCATAAAAAATAAGGAAATCTTGCCATTGCAACAACATGGATGGACCTTGAGGGCATTATGCTGAGTGAAACAAATCAGAAGAAAAAGACAAAATACCTTATGATCTCACTTATGTGTGGAATCTAAAAACAAAACAAAACAAAACAAAACAAAATTAAATGATGTTCATAAATACAGAGAACAGATTGGTGATGGCCAGAGGCTGGGGATGGTGGGCGGCTGAAATAGGAGAAGGTGATCAAAAGCAAAAGATACAAAGTTCCACTTATAAAATAAATATGTCATGGGGATGTAATACACAGTGTGGTGACTACAATTAATCATACAATATTATATATTTGAAAGTTGCTAAGACCAGATCTTAAAAGTTCTCATCACAAGAAAAAAATGTTGTAACTCTGTGTGATGATGTATGTTAACTAAATTTATTATAGTGATCATTGTGTAATATGTACAAATATTGAATCATTATGTTGTACACCTGACACTAATATATTGCTATGTCAATTATATCTCAATGAAAAAAGATTTTTTAAAAAGAAATAATAAAATGCAAATAATTTAAAAAGAAAAAAGTATAAGGAAAAAAAACTAGATCAATATTAATAGAAAAAAAAATAATATATAAACATACAATTTTAGATATGTAAGCATATCTAGAAACAAATTTCTATTCAACTAGGGAAAAAGAGAGAAAATTAAAATTAGAAATTATAGTGAGACTAGAACTGATTTGCTAATATAAATTATCCAAGTTGACCCAAATGTGCAAAGCCCAAAAAGCCAAAAAGTAATTTTTTTTAAATATTAAAAGATTGCTTCACATAAAGATTTTGGTACAAGATAATCTTATCAGAGAATGCTTTCAAGCCTTCATGGAAGACATTTTCTATTTTATTCATTTGAATAAAATGATTTTTTTTAAATGCTAATTTAAATTTCATCTGTAATGCAAGAAAGGTTTAAAATTTATAAAATCTAATAATATAAGACATCAAAACAATAAGACACATAAGAAGAACTGTATAATCTTACGAGACGCTGAAAAGGCAACTGATAAAACTCACACATCCATTGTTGTTTAATCCAACAGTTAAGAAAATTTCCATTCAAACAGGAATCGGTAAGGATGCCCCTTTGATGGTTATTAGTATTTGTTTTCCTAAAGTTCTAGTCAATTATAATTTTTAAAAATCAGAAAACATAGATGTAAGAAAATATTAAAAAACAAAAATTTATTTTTATTTCAAAAATTCTCTGCTTATAAAACTCAAGGGAATCAACTGAAAGCTACTAGAATCGAAACATTACTTCAATAAGTAAAAATGAAATATTCCCAAATGAATAATCATTCACTGGAGGCAAAATAATAAAATAAAGGTAACTATAAATGACCTCAATAAACAATATATTGTACAGATAAAACCTCAAAATTTTTTTCTAAAGAATGAGAATTTACATTAAGTGACAGCAATGCCAAATACTGTAAAATTATCACTTTTCAATAATAAACGTTTAGGATAAACTCAAAAATAAAAAAAATATACTTAAACTTACCTGGAGTAGTAAACGTCTACTCAATATATGTTTTACAAGTGGAATACAGAAGAAATTTTCCTAGGGCCACTGAGGGAATGCCCAGACACAACTTGGGTTAGATAGGGAGAATTTTCCTACCCACCATTCATCTCCCCACAAAATATAAACTTACCACCTGCTCCAGAGCACTGTACCTTGGTATATCACTTCCCATGTGAATATCTCATGTCTTTTTCCAATAACTCATTTAACAAACCTCCCCAGAATACATGGGCCCTGGATATCTGCTATGGTGATGGGAAGACAATCTCCTGCTAGTCCTTTGAGATTGAACTAAGAACCTCAAAATGGGACACAGGGAGGAATACCCCTAATTTTTATGATAAATTAATTGTTTATGAAATTTTCATAAACAATCTGATGTTTGAGCAACAGGACCTTAAATGGAAGGCAAATTTTGAATATATGGATTTCAGAGAAAGGTACTACATGAGAAAGGAATAATAATAAAAAGGGTGAAGAACTGGGCAAGTGTGGGAACACAGGAGGGTGCCTAAAGAGATAGGGTGGGAACCAAGATTAGTGAGTTAAGTGTATTGGTTTGCTAGGGCTGCTCTAACAAAGTACAGTATTAAACACTTGAGTGACTTAACAGAAATGCATCATCTTGCTGTTCTGGAAACTAGAAACCTGGGATCAAGGTGTCAGCAGGGCCGTGCTCCCTCTGGAGGTGCTAAGGAAAAATATGTTCTAGGGCTTTCTCCTAGCTTCTGATAGTTCCTTGGCTTATGGGAGCATAATTCTAATCTCCACAGGGCCCAGTTTCCGCTCTTTTTAAGGACACTAGTCATATTGGATTAGGATCCATGCTAATGACTTTATTTCAACTTGACTACCTCTGTGAAGACCCTATCTCCACATCAGATCATATTCTGAGATACTGGGGGGTTAAGACTCCAGTACTTTTTTGAGGGGTGGAGAGGGGGAACACAATCAGTCCATTATAGTAGGTGACACATCAGGGAGAGCTTTCTTTAATGTGCTAATGGAATGAAATACCACTTAACAATACCTTAGGTAACAACAAGGTTAAATGATTTTAGTTCGGGAAACAAATACAAATTGGGGGGTGGGGGAATCTAGTTATTGAAATCGAAAAAGTAAAATGTGATTAATAGGGTCAGATTAATTTAAGCTATTACAATTTACATGTTTGTTTTTTTCTTCTTGAAATTAGGAATCTGTAGCTCAGCTCATGAAAGAACTACACCAAAACACAGATTTTCGTAACAAGAATACTGGAGCTACCAACAAAAGTAGAACCAACAGCCTACAAAAATGGACCATAACAAAGAAATATGCTGGAGGATATACAATCCCAGGAATTTTGTGTGCCCCAACAATGAACAGCAGATGGTACTAAATCCAAAGAACATTGGTAAATAAAATAGCCAGTGGCTTCAATCAGTTGCAAAACTGGAATGTTAACTCTAAATCCTATGTAAACCAGTTGCCAGAGAGAATTTTTTTTCTCTTTTTAAGTGAAAACATATTTGCATTTTGATGGCACATTTCTTCCAAGGCTTTCAAAGCATTTCTATGGGTAGGTTTTTCTGCTTTGCGAGTCATCCAATACAATACCAAGTTGGTATTGTATTGTTGTTTTCATTATCAATGTTAAGTGTATATTTCAAGTACGTTGCAGTCCCTGGGGTTGGGGGAACCAGAGCCACTATTTATAACAATGTCTCTATGTGCACATGAATATATATGTGAATAAGTTGCAAACTACATAGATTTGAACAAACTATGAAATAACAGACTTATAAGCATATCACCATAAAAAACATCCAGTCTGTACTAGTTTAAACTTTTTGCAGAATGTAAAGCATTGACACAAGTCTATGAATTAGATTATGCATAATTAATCTAATTCATAAAACACCATTTAAATTAACACCACAATGAAATCACCTCAAATATATGGGTTATGTTCTAAAATAAGTGCATAAGGGGAAGTCTGCACGTTGTCAAAATGATCATGAACCATTAAACCATCATGAACTACATTATGTGATTTTCTGCATGCTTTCTGTCCACATGGGATTAAATTGCTGTTATTGTTTTTGTTTTTTGGTGAGTACCAAATAAAGTCATTAGCTAGTATATAAAGTCTATCCTGTAATAGATAAGTGATAGATGATTTTTCATATTGGACATATGTAGTTTAATTTGGTTAAGTAAAGTATGAGTATGACAGCTCCAATTTCATGATTAGGATTTACTGCGCTTTTATCCAAATCAAAATATCTTTAAACACCAAAAGCAAAGGCAACAGAAGCAAAAATCAATAAATGGACTACAACAAACTGAAAAGCCTCTGCACAGAAAGAAAAGCATCAACAAAATGAATAGACAATAAACCAAATGGGAGAAAATATTTGCAAATCATGTATCTGATAAGAGGTTAATATCCCAAGTAAAGAAGTTATACAACTCAATACCAAAAAAAAAAAAACCAAGTAAAAAAACAAACAATCCAATTAAATATGGGCAGAGGATCTAAATAGACATTTTTTCTGAAGACATATGGATGGCTAAAAGGTACATGGAAAGATGCCTCAACATCACTAATTATCAGGGAAATGTAAATATTGTAAATAAAAAACCACAATGAGATATCTATCACCTCAAACCTGTTAGAATGGCTATCAAAAAGAGAAGAAATAACTATTGTTGGTGAGGATGTGGAGAAAATGGAATACTTATACACTGTTGGTGGGAATGTGAATTGGTGCAGCCACTATGGAAAACAGTACAGTTTCATCAAAAAATAAAAAAATGGAGCTACCTTGTGATCCGGTAATTCTACTTCTGGGTACTTATTTAAAAGAAATGAAAACACTAACTCAAAAAGTTATCTGACCCCCCTTGTTCACTGCAGCATTATTTACAATAGCCAAGACATGGAAGCAACCTGAGTATCCATTCATCCATTGATACAATGGAATATGATACAGCCACAAAAAAGAAGGAAATCCTGAGATTTGAGACAACATGAATGGACCTTGAGGGTATTATGGTATGTGAAATAAATCAGATCTCACTTACTTGTGGAATCTTAAAAACAAACAAACAAAATGGAGCTCATAGATACAGAGAACAGATTGGTGGTAGCCAGAGGCAGAAGGGTGGGGAGGTAGGTGAAATGGGAGAAGATGGTCAAATATAAATTAAATGTAAAATATTTATATTTAAATAACTTTTAAATAAATTTATATTTAAATAACTTTCAGTTATAAAATAAATATGTCATGGGGATGTAATACACAGCATGGTGACTATAGGTTAATAATACTGTATTATATATTTGAAAATTGCTAAGAGAGTAGATGTTAAAAGTTCTCATCAGAAGAAAAATAATTATGACTATGATGAAAGATGTTAAGTAGACATTGTGGTGATCATTTCACAATATATACAAATATCAAATTATGTTGTATACCTAAAACTAATATGATGTTATATGTCAAATATATCTCAATGGAAATAATTTAAATAAAGTATCTTTAGACCCTGACCTATCACTTCTCTCTCATTTGTTCTTCCTCTTATTTTCATTGTCCCTTGGTCTCTTATTATTTCCAACCCTTTATATCTCTATCTCTGGGTACCATAGGTCTAATAAGGCAGATGCTGATACCCATAGGACATAATGGGAAGAATGCAGCATTGGAAGCTGTGTCAGACCTCACTAAACTATGCCACTTACTAGCTGTGAGGTCTTAGGTCACTTAAACTCCTGATCGATGTCATAAAGTTAGAGTTAGTGCCTAATCTATGGTTTGGGAAGAATAATTATATAACCTATAGATCTCGTGTACAGACAAACAGGTAGGTATAATATATGTATGTTATATATATATATATATATATATATATATATATATATATATATATATATATATATATATAATGGTAGGCATTTTACAGATGAGGAAACTGAGGCTTAGAGACATTAAGCCCACAATTATAATGATATGAAATTGTGACTTGTGTATCCTAATGGAAGCTTTCTACTTCAGAACCAGAGTTCTTTATAGCTCTATATTCAGAATATAAAAGCCATAAATACCACAGAACCTTCCTCAAGCTTTCACTACTGCGCTCAGATCTAAACACACTCATCCAACAGCTAAAATTCAAGCTCTTTTCTGTTCTGCTTCCTGTCATCTATTTGTGAAGATTCTATGCCTAAATTAGCATAGTCTGTAAATTACCCCAGCTACTTCAATGGGATGTAGGTCATAGAAAATGTGTATGAAGGAGCTAAAATACACCATATGGTGAATGGAGATAAGTTCAACTTGAATGCATCAACTACAACAAATGGACTATTTGTTCCACAACTATCCCATAACACTGTTAAGGCAATTTTTATAAACCACCTCAGAATTCCTTCTAAAGAGACTTCATATTAATTCTTACATGTGTTATCTTAAACATTCTCTTGCTTTGATAGAATATAGTAAAGGAAAGTCATAAAAATCAGAACCTTAAGCAATGTTCTCAGTAATGTTAAGCACAGATAAAAACAAAATAAAGGCATGCCAAAAATCAAGTTGGATAGAAAAACAACAAAAGTTCTGGATTAAGTAAAAAGGAATAAAAGTTTAAATGTGCCATTTCCTTTTTCATTATGACTAACTTACTTTTGCTTATAATAATCTCTTAGGATATATATAGAATCCTCCTAGGGTACAGATGCTTTCTGAATTTAGCAATTGTACTCTTTAGCCCTGGTAAATACATAGACAAGAAGCATGAAATTAATGATAAATGATTGAGATTCCAAATGGCTCTGCATTAATCATAATTGATGCTTCATTTGTTAACAGCCTTCCGAATTTGTCCTTAGTCCAGATATTACAAATTCCAAACATTAAAATATAATGTACTATATAGATACTTATGTGATTTTTTCTGATTGTTAAAGGAATATTCATGCTCTTCTGGAAAAATTCTATATCAAAAAATAACAGGAACACTAAAATCTTCCATAATCCTCCTTGAGATAACCTCTGTTTCATCTTAAACAATGCAAAGTACTATAGTAAAAAAAATAAATAAATAACTGATTTAGTTTGTTAAATAATTCAAAACTTTCAAATCTTAGAAAAGCCTACTTTGGAAAATAGTTGTTTAGATTATCAGTTAAAATGGAAACATATGTTCTTTATCAATTTAACAAATTCTGAAGCTTCATTCAGCAACTATCCATTCAAACTAGACTGATTAAACAGTTACTAAATTTAAGGCACTGTTCTAGGTGATGGGAATGAACCAAATAAATGTAAATTTCTGCCCTCGTAGAAATTACATTCTAGTTAAAGTGGGATGGGGGAAAACAATAAACAGATATTTTTAAAATATGGTATTTTAAAAAGCGATGAATGCACTGAAAAAAAAAATAAAAGAGAAAAGGGAAAAAGACACTGCCAAGGAGTAAACAGTGTTGTAATTTTAAATAAGGTGGTCAGAGAGGGCTTCACTACTAAGGTGACAGTTAGCAGAGTGGAAGGAGATGAAGTAAGGAGCCACTGCCATGTCTCAGAAACAGAGTTTCAGGAACTGCTCACATGCTCTTAGACACTTGTCCCGTAAAAATCCCAAAAGATTTTAGCAATAATTATTGGCTTTCATTGTGGCAATTTACAACTAATATCACTGCCTTACTGTTTTTTATAAATGACTATCTCGTGCACTTTCAAAGTGTGTGTACACACACAGACACACACACACACACACACACACATACACATACACATGCACAGTATGACAAGTTCGTGAACTCACTGCAACAATGTTGCTAACCTTTTTTGATATCAGAGGGATTATTCATTATGAATTTGTACCAACTGAACAAACAGTTAACCAAGATTACTATTTGGAAGTTCCAAAATTGCTGTGAAGGGTGGACTAGCCGCTGGTGTCGGTACATAGCTTCCCAAGGGGAGCACTTTGAAGGTGATCATAGTGATATTCAGCAATGAGATATGTAGCACTTTTTCTAGGATGAGTTCACAAACTTAATTGTCTGACCGTGTGTGTGTGTGTGTGTGTGTGTGTGTGTCTGCGAGTGTGTGTGTATAAAATAAGGCTTCATTTTACCTGTTTATTCTATGCCAATACTCAATCATCTCTTTGCCAATCATTTTATTCCTCATGGTAATTCAACAGAACATGTGAAGCAATCATAGACAATTCAGCTTTGTTAAAGTTATTGATTCTAATAGTTTTAGACTTTAAGGAGAATATTAGTGTATGTGTGATGCTATATGTCAATTGACAGCCAGTGTCATGTTTAAGGGACAACAGGAAATAGTGGGGACTGTAATGAGCCAGAGGGGACATGTTTATTAAATGTTAAGCCATTACTTAGCTCCAATTAATTATTGCTACTCAGGATTTTTTAAAGAAAACAAAACCATACAAATAGATATCTAGATTTATGTATGATATATTCTCATTTTTGAATGATGGCAAATTTAAATTAAAAAAATAATCATGTTGATCATAAAAAAACAGATTTAGCCCTCATGTTTTCACTTGAGAACCTCTAACATAGGTTTAGGAGCATATGTCATGAGTGAAAATCCATCTTCCTTGACTCCCACCACCTTGACCCCCACATACCATATAAAGGCTGTTGGGGTTTTAGAAAGATAGACCTGGATAGAGAGGAGCTAAGTGGGGAGAATTTCAGGTGGACCCCAGCCAGAGAGATTTATGGGGTCTGAACCGAAAGATGGCCTATCCCTCACTTTCCAGATAAAGATTCTGAAATAGCACAAGTTCATCATCATCAAACAAGGGATGAGGGCATACTCCATCAAATCTTAAAAGTCATAGGACTCAATTTGTACTGTCCCACTGCCACCACCAGTGGAGATGTGTGCTAGAATTAGTCATGGCTAGACATCCTGTAGACTGGGCTCCTGGAATGGGACCTAGATTCCTGGCACCTCCCTCACTGAATAGGAGCTGAGATTGCCATCCTATCAGGGCTTGCTGGCAAGAGAAACATTCTATTCTCTAATGCCAACTGCCTGCAGAGCATTTATAGGAGATCTGTTGGGGAATCACCACTAGCTTGTCAGAAAGAGAGGTCATCTGGAAGAGAGGCTGGCTTGTTTCTCCTTAGTCTACACCCTGATTTCAGAGGCTCATTAAATTTAGGTCTTCCTATCAAGGGTATGTACAATATTTTTGCCAACTTTTTTGCCAAGCCCACCTACCCATATATAAATTGTAAAGGGAGAAAAAGTTACTCCTCCTTTAACTCTCCACCCTTCCTGGAGTCATGTCTTTAGCCTTGAGGATAAACCAGATTGTCCTTTTTTTGAAGCAGTACATTCCTCAGGAATTGAGGATTCATTATTTCACACAAAAGGTGACCCCAGAAGCAGAGAAGGGTGGCTTCAAAGCAAAGATGAGGTTAGAGCTGCCCTTGTAATCAGTGTGACAATCATGTGCCAAAAAACAAAGAACAGAGTATCCAAATTTATGTCCATCTAATTGCCTTCAACCAAGAACCAGGTAATGCCAATTCATCTCCATAGGGGACAATCCTTTTGAGTGTGCCCTTAATAATCTGATCTTAAATGATGCCCTGCCTAACCATACAACTTGGTCATTATCAGTGGCTCATGAGTAGGTAAAAACAACACAGCTTAGGTTTTAGGCTATTGCAAAACAACAGACAATTCTGAGAACTCAGGAATAATTTCTTCTGCTGAATACAATGCAAGTACTCTAGGTAGGTAGCATGGAAACACAGCAGCACCTATCTCTGCCCACCATGAATACCTTTTTAAGTTTTATTCAATCTTAATTACTTTTTTTTTCTTTGTTAGCTTTTTCCCATTTTTCTACTCCAGTTCATTTTTTACCTCTTCAGTTTTTCTTTCTTTCTTTTTTCCTCCCTCCTATTGATGCCTAAGATGTACCATCCTTGGACTGAGTATCAGAGGACCTGGACTCTAGTTCTGGCTCTCTCAAAAATTGGAAATTCTCTTGATCTCTCTATGCTTTGATGTCTTCATCTGGATGGTTGTTGGCAGAATAAAGTGGGGATGAGGAGAATTAGAGGGTGTTTAAAAGTATATAATATAATTGGGAAGCTGTAGAGGATAATTGAACCACATGGGTTTAAATCCAGGTTCCTCCACCTACTACTGGCATGACTTTTGTGACTTTTGAAAAGACACATAATCTTGCTAATTCTCAGAGTCCCAGTTACAACAGAGAATAATGATAATACCCAGGTTGGCAGAATAATTACTATAATTACATACATAAGGCATTTACAAAATGCCTGTCACATACTAAGTTTCCAATAAATGATAGCCATTATTTTTATTTTTACTGACCATATACATATACATTATTATTAATTTGTTTGAGCTTTGGATTTTATTCATAGCTAAAATTATTAATGATACTTTTCTTGGTTCCTTAATTGACTAGCTTTGGGTAAAAAAACACATACTACCTGATTATTTTTCATTCACTTCCAAGACACCATTTTGCCTCATCACCACACAACCAATGTCTCCTTCCTTTGGCAATAAGAACATTCCCTGTACAATTAGTTTTCTCGTATTCTTCCTTTTTCTGATTTGCATTCTGCTCCTTTAGAAATCACATCAACTTTCAAGAACATACATTCTCAAGATCTATGTGATATGTAATCTTTCATCTATGAGTCCATCTAACAAATATGTGGTAAGCTCCTGTAGCCCAATAAAGTGAGAGCTAGTGAGGGGTCACCTAGAGTTCTGTTCTAGAAGGGGCAGAGATCCTGCAAGAAGCTAGAAGAAGACTCAAGCCTCTAGTCAGAGTAGACAATCAATCTCCTGGGTCAAGGAAACAGCAAGTAAGAAGTCCCCCATTTGGGATTCTCAAAAGAGACAATGTCAAGAACCACAATAGAAAGAGTGGGCTTTACCCATGCCAATCTCAGAGGGCATAAAGCTATCCAGCCAACACTGGGTCCTGTAACCTCTTCTCTCTCCCCATACCTCATCTCTGATGGAGTAGAGAACACCCACTGGGGTACAGAATAAGAAAGAGTGTAGGTGGTCACTATACCTTAGACCCTAGCTGGAAGAAGTTTTGAAGACATCTTTGAATAAAGATTGAAGTGTTAATTAATAGCTTGGACTAGATGCTTTTAATTTTTTTGAATTGTGACTGTTCTGTGACATAAACTGACTCCAGGACAGTCTATTACTTCAATAACTCTATTGAGCCGCTGAGGAAAGTCTTCCCTTACTGAATAAAGTTGAAAGGGGCACTGGGATAGAGAGCTTTGATCACATCCCATGAGTCATGCATTTAATTTATCAGTTACACATACCTAATAGAGGTATGTAATCTTGATTATAAATGTTGTGGCTTTCACATTTTAAGACATCTGCAAATAATTGTGCATGCTTAATTTAAATGCAATAGTAAATTTAATCATACCCATATAGTTAGTACATAATGAGCTCTCAATAAGAAATAGATGGTTATAAGTCTGCATAGAGACAGTGTAGCAGATGCAACTAATGCGTCATCTCAGAGCCCCTGGGCTCACCTCTAAGTTCATCTTGAGGTGGCGTAAGAAGTCCCATGTAGGCTGACAGTTTCCCTCCTCACAATGATGCTGTACTATCTAGTGATATGGAGATAATTAGCAGAGAAGTGTAAACAGAAATTATATAAAAACATAAAAATGGTTCCCTCTGGGGAATAGGAGGGGCTTAGGGAAGAAAAGAGCAGTTAACTAGACATCACTTATGGGTGCCTGCCTCCTTTATAAAAATTCTTTGAAGCATTTATGTATACATACTTTCCCAAGAGACCGGTGTGCAACATATGTCAAGTCACAAATACAAGGTGCAGGAAAATACTATGTATGTATCCAATTTTAATAGAACTAAATGTGCCATGTGCGCGTGCGTGCGCGCGCCCCCCCCCCACACACACACCACATCATAATATTTTTGGAACTTCACTTAAAATAAGCCAATTTAATTTATTGCAGTTTGACCACCTATTAAAATCCAGAGAAGATGATGGGAGAGATGTCATCATGGAAAGGAGAAATAAGTTTCTAATAAGCCTAGATTGTAGAAAAAGATTCAGTGGTGATGAGTGGTCAAACTTAGCTTGGGGCAGGAGGCATATCTGACAAGTTGAGGGGAAAACCAAATGGGAGGGCTTTTGCCTGGTTTCCGATTTTGTCCTGTGGGAAGAGACCCACACAGAGTGGCAGCCACACAGTAAACACAATGGAATGGTGCCATGGAGGAGAAGTTCTTTCTAGAACTTCTGCCATTGCCCTTATATGATGCAGAGGGTATCCAAAGGCTTTTATGTACCCTGTGGAGGGAGGATAGGTCTTGAATAGTTCCTTCTGAGAAGCAGGACTAATAGGAAAAAGCAGGAGAAGTGTGGGCAGGATGGGGGAGGGGAGGGCAGGCAGAGCAGAGGAGAGGAGGAGATGGAAGGGGAGAGTAGGGGAGGGGAGAAAAGGGGAAAAGTAGTGACCACTTCTTTTAATACACTCTCCAGCCATAGGCTTTAGCAGCAGGTCAAGCAGTGACCTCATGGACAAAAGTCTCCATGAAGCAGAGATCAACAAGGACCCAGAAACCCTTGGTCCTTCATACAGATCTATAGCCTTCCTTACCACGTCCCCTACCCCCCACATACACACATACCTCCACCTGCCCCCCAAAGGCCAAGTAGTCCATTTGGGAAGGAAAAGGGGGAAGGACAGAATCTGAAAAACCATGTATTTATTCAAAAAGGGCTCTGGTATATAAAAAAGACACTTATATCGGCCATCAGAATTTCATAAAATATATGCTGAGAAGGTTAAAAAAACACACATATTGTAACTGTCAGAAATGAGTTGAAACATGAAATGTGATCGATCGTAAAATCACAATGTGGGTTGTAAAACACAAATTTTTCCTCTGAGACTACAAAACATACTCAGGTTTTTGTTTGGATACAACTGAGAATGAAGGGAATGGATTGCCACCTTGTGGAAAGACCTCCCACCCAGTCCCTGATCGGGCGCCAGCCCTCCCACACCACTGGCCCATGGCGTCCCACTTCTGTGTCGACATTAGATCATGCACGCATATCAGAGTCCGCCAGTGTGAAACCAATTAATCAAAAGCACATAAGGTTAACATTGGGCTAATTAACTTCAAAACAAACATTAATCTTAAGAGCATGTTCTCCATAACAGCAGGAGCATGTGGAATGAGCCGTGGTACCCTAGCCCTGCTGCCAGCTCTGTAACACTTCAAACAGCCTTGCCTCCTCTAATAGAAGATGACCAGGTTTCACTTTAAAACTGTTATTTTATACTTCATAGCAAAACGATGACCTGAAAACTAAAATATGCAATAAGTCAACTAGCCACTTCCATATGCAGTCATTTTTTTTGTACTGCTGTTTTTTCCTCACTAAATTGAATGAATTGTAGATTGTTTCAACACCATAGACAAAACCTGAGTAAAGACAATAAAGTTGGTTCCTGCCCTCATTAGAGATGTCACTACAGAAGGGCATACAGGCTGTAATAAGTGGGCAGTGATTTTCTAGCAGGTGGTAAAACGGGACACAGAGGCAGCTTTGCTGGCAAGAGAAGCCGTCTCTGCAGCAGGATATGTTAAAAAAAAAAAGCATTGGCTTTGCAGACAAACAGATCTTACATTTTTCTGATTTTGTTGCCTCCTTGGTGAAATAAGATAGATAAAATTAAATGACTTAGATTCTTAGATGCAAGCAACAGACACTGACACTAGCTGGTTTTAGTGGGGGGAAACAGGACATTAAAGGATAATGGGTGAATGTACTCTCTGTTCCCTTCTCCCTTTCTTCTCCTTCTGGCATACCCATCATTTTTATGTTGCTGTTTGTGATGGAGTCAGAAAGTTCTTGTAGAGTTCTTTCATTTCTTTTAACTCTCAGGAACACACAATGTGATATATAGATGATGGACGAGTATTACAGAATTGTACACTTGAAACCTATGTAATTTTACTAACCATTATCACACCAATAAATTTTAATTTAAAAAATAATAAAGAATAATGGGTGCTTCATAGGATCTCAGGGAAGACCAGCGAACCAGAATCAAGTATAGATTTTTTTCTTTTTAATTGCCTCTGCTTCATCAAGACACTCTCTTCCTATTCAAAGTCTGGGATCAATGTGCTCACATCTTAGCTATGATGGAGGCTGAGAAAATGAAGCACCTGCCCACTGGTCAACTACAGATACTTGTTTTGAAGACTTGTAATAAGGCTGAAATTATATAGACAGGCATAAACTCTACCAAGGAAGAGACTGTGACTCCTAATTAAAGGCTGGCACATAATGGATTCTCAATAAAAGTTGTAAGAGCAATGAATTTTTAAAAAGCAAGGAATCGATGAACAATATGCGTAAAGATTCATGCTGCATGGCACGTAATAGGCAAATGATGAATGTAGTTTCTTCTCCCAGCTTTTTGACACTCACCTCTCTAGAAACTTTATTATTTGTATTTGGCAATTAGAGAATAAGTTTTCTGGTTAATGGATTAGTACGTTTAAATGTAAGTATACATTATATAAATTATCAATTTTAAAATAATTAGAATGTAATACATGCAATTATTGCCAAAGAGTTTTGAATTCAATGAAACTTTTTTTTAAGGTTAAAAAGGCTCTACAGCATTACTCAGACATTTTTTATCATTTTAATTAATATTGTAATGATGAAAGTAAACATCACATAATAAAGACTTAATTTTAGATCACCTGCTAAAAATCTTAGGAACATACACTTTTTCAGTAATTATGATTAAGAAATTTGTATTAATACTCCAAAAAACATCAGCATAAATATTTAACGATCTTTCATTTTTAAGAAAAAGTATTTAACTTTCAGTGGAAAGCAATGCTGTTTTCAAGTATGCAAGTCGTTTTTAATTGGCTCAATTATCATCCTTCATTTGCGCTGTGAAATGTTCATGTCTTCTACAAATTATTTGCTTTACTAATGAAGTAATCATTATAATGGACCAAATTCTCACCCTATTTGATCATCAGAACTCAATAATTTTATTATAAAGATATTATCATTTTCTAAGCAAGGCACTGAATAAGTGAACGGGGAAGGTAATTTACCATTGTAACTGAGAAATCTTACCTTTTTACTTACAAAATTTGGGTGTTGTATAAAATTACAAAGTAAATACAAAACTAACTCAACATGTTCTGAACCATGATAAATCAGAATTCAGCAGACCACACAGCAAAACTATCGATATATACACAACATAGCAATTTTGGCCATCTGGGTCATCTTCAAACTAGACCAACACAAGGATGAAACACACAGACAGAAGGACCAAACACACATGCAGCAAAGCCAACTGTCACTTCAATTCTATGTGTGGCCCATGGCTGGAAATGACATTAAACCAAAGGTTTCAGGAAAGAACTATTTACACACATACACACACAAATCCTTTTTTTTAAAAAATAATTACACAAACACTACATATTAAAGGAAAAGAAACAAAATCAGAATGAAAACCTTTGTAACCCTATCACATAAGTAAACACCATTAACATTTTGGTGTATTTCCTTCTATTGGGTTGTTGGAAAAGTCATGATGTATATTGTCTATGTTTTTTAAAGGTCATTTATTTATATAAAGAACAAAGATCTATCAATGATATATTGCCCATTTCATTCGGTAACCTTTTGCCATCTTTCAGTGAGATTCATAATTCCTCTTTCATAGAAGGGCCTGTCTTCATTTGCGAAAAACTGAACAAGGTGCTGACTTACAGCCTCATCTGAATTGAACGTTATACCATGCAAGGAGTTTTGAAGAGAGTGAAACAAGTGGAACTGTGATGGCAGAAGGTCAGGCAAGTATGGTGGATGTGGCAACACATCCCATCCAAGCTCCAATAATTTTTGATGGGTGATCAAACTTGTGTGTGGTCTTGTGTTGTTGTGATGGAACACAACTCCTTTACAATTAACAAGCTCTGGACATTTCTGGATGATGGATTCGTTCAAACCATCCAATTGCCAACAGTACACATTTGAACTGACTGTTTTGGTTCCTTGATAGGAGCTCAAAAATCATGACACCTTTAAATTGCCACCACACTGAGAGCATAACCTTCCTCTGATGAATGTCTGCTTTCAATGTCCTTTGAGATGAATCATCACATTGGGACCAAGACTGTTTGTATACCACATTGTTGTAAACAATCCACTTCTCAGTCACTTCAAAAAAGGATCATTTTCCTCACATTTAATAAGCATATTGCAGATGTTTATAGGTGCCATCAAATGAACTTCTTTGAGTTCATGCGGAACCCAAATATGGAGCTTGGGTATGTATCCCAGCTTCTTCAGGTGGTCATGAACGCTTGAATGATGGATGTTCAATGCTTCTGCAATCTCTTGTGTCATGGAACATGGGTTTGACTCAATCAATGCCTTTATTTTATCGTCATCAACCTCGATGGAGCGTCATTGAGATCAAAGTAACCAGCACAGAATTTCATGAACCATCATTGGCACTGACATTCTTGTAAAGCATTGTCACCGTAAACTTTATGCAACTTTTCATAAGGTTGACACGCATTCTTCCCTTTATGGAACTAAAGCAGTAAAATATGGCAAAAATATACAGTTTGGTCTTCCATCTTCAACTTGTTGTAAAATCTCCAAAACTTAACCAAATCGCTCATTTTTTTTTTTAGTATGAAGCTAGAACCGTCAGCTGTCAAATGACATAGCAATAATATAGATGCGAATGATTCTAGTACTTCCAAAAGTGAACTAGTGACATCTGTTGCAAACACGCATCATGACTTTTCCAACAACCCAATAATTGTATGTGTGTATAGATGTATGTATCAATATATGCTAAAAAGAATTATATGTACCACATAACTTAATTTTCTCACCTAACAATATTTTTGGCCTCAGAATATTACATTGCATGGATCTACAAAACATTTACCCAGTCCTCTCCTTGTGTATCCAGGTTAATTCTAATTCTTGCAAAATAAATGGAGTTATGATGAACAAACTGTAATGAAGAGCCTAACTTCATTTTTTTTTAATTAAAGTTTATTGGGGTGACAATTGTTAGTAAAGTTACATAGGTTTCAGGTGTACAAGTCTGTTTGACCCCAGACTGCTTTCAAACCTCACGCCTTCTCCTCTGCCCCTTGCCCCATATCTGAGCAAGCCCATAAGAAAGACTCTGGTGTCAGAGGGGAAGTTCAAACCCTACAAATCCCACAGGTTCCCTCATCCCAGCCCCAAACCCCAATCACAATAAAAACCAAAGCCACTTGTCTGTTTTTTTTTGTTGTTGGTCAAGTCATTCTGGATGGTTCCATTATCTGAGTAATAAACCTTTTCCTATCTTCTTGGAGCATGTGTGACATTACAGTTTTCAGCATGTAAACAAAGTGAGTGAGGGGTTGATCCCATCTGCCACAGGGCCACCACACTATATAGCTGGTGTTGCGAGCAGGATGCTCTAGGTAATGACCACCACCACCCAGGAATCTTTGTTCTCTTGCATTTGGCTTCCTAACTGATCATCTGCCTGCAGCAAGCACGCACTTTGAGGTGCTGTCTGCTAATGGGGTAAGCTTTGTGTTGTGCTGCTGGCTGCTGGCAAGCTTGCATTCTGAGCTGCCCTACACTCTGTTACATTTGTAGAGTCCTTCCAAGACTCTGTTATAGATTTAACCTACGGAGGTCATAAGTTTCAAGGAATGACATTAGGGAACAGCAGTATGGGAATGGAGGTCCCATAAAGTGGACCTGGGTTGTGTGTCTTGGCCAACACCTATCCTTGTGACTCAGACTGAGTCAAGTGTCCCAATTCCAGCATAATCTGTAAATGATGAAAGGTTCAATCTTGCTGTTACTTACAAATTGGCCCACTCAGAATTGTGTCCTCTACCAAAAAGAGGCTCTAGAATCTATCCAAATTGCAGTACAACAGGCCTTCTCATTGGTGTCCCCAGAGACTCTGTCACTGTCAAGGCTTTAGCAATCTCCTCTCATGATGCCTTGAGTTGCTGGATCACCCACAATGACCATAATTGTCCATGTGTTTCTGGTACAAGAAACCACCCTCTTCAGCCCCATGCTCCACTCCATTAGAACGGCAACTTCTGGCCACATACTGAACGCTTTTGGAGATGGGAGTTCTCACAAGCTTGAGCCTATGCCTTCCCATGGCCAACTGACTGCTATGCTTTGGGTCATGGGTGCAGAACTCCAAATACTCAGTATGACCATGGAGGCCTCCTTATTAAAATGGAAATAGTACTTACAGATAGAGCCAAACCTGGGCCTCGGGTATATTCCACCTATAAGAGGAAGTAGCTTCCCCTGTTCTCATTCCCTTGCCAGATGCAATGGCACCAGAGGAGGTCACTCCTCTTCAGACCCACTGGCCACTTGGGAGGCCCAAAGGAATCAACTGTGATGAGTGATGAGAAAGGGAGTTCATACACTTTAGAAATGGCACACGTGATAGAACTCCCTAGAGAGCTGCTACTGCCCATCCCCCAAGTGGGACATCTCTGATCAAACACAACATCCAAACATCTCTGATCAAACACAGCATCGCTGATCAATGTGAGACAATTGTCTTAACACTGAAGGATAACCTAGACAATAACCAGCCCTTTCTGCACATTTTTATAGACTCTTGGGCTGCCAACAATGGTTAGGCTATCTGTTCCAATCAATGGCAACATCAATTCCTCATCCAAGGTTGCTCCCATTGGGATAAAAACTCAGGGAATTTCTTGCCTCATGGATACCCAAAATATAAATCAAAGTTACATGTCTCTACACGTACTAAGGCTATAAGACAAGGCATCACCAAGACACTCCTTACCCTCTTCAGAGTTTCAAACATTATTAATAGTGACCAAGGTATTCATTTCACTTCTCAGAATACAGAATACTGGGCTCTTAAACATTTAATGAAATTTGCACCTTCCTTACCAGTTAGGGTGTAGGCCTCACAGAATGTCAAGCAAGTTCATATTCAGTTAAATAAGACGTGGCACATTTCCATCACCAATCAGATATCAGGAGCAAATTGTCATAAGGAGTCTGGCTCCATTTTTGATGTTTGATCACTGACAGCTTTCAAGCCCCATCCTTCCCCTTGCCCCCTTTGCCCCATATCTGGGCATGGGTGGTTTCATCAGTATCAATATCCATACCTATTTTGGTTGAGGTGTTGATCCTGCCCTCGCATGGCAACCACAAAACACACACATGCATCATTGGGAACTTCTCCACTTATTTCATTAGGAAAAATTCCTAGAAGCAGAATACTTATGGTTTATGATTTTTACTCTTTGCACAGGCATGTCATTGAGTATCTGTTTCTTGCAAATATTAAATAAGATGCTCTCTTATCCTTGCCAGCCTGATGGGTGAAACATATTACAGTATCTCATTATTTGATTTAAATGTATTGGATTCTTAGAGGTGTTAAACAAGTTTTCTAATTATTTTTTTATATCATTCATCTATATTTTTTATTTTTTATTTTTTCCTACTGATACCATGAGTCCTTCTTAATACTGAAGTATTTCTCTTTTCCTTATTAATTTTGAAGAGATTTGTTTATTAATGATCTTAATCTTTTGTATATTACATATTAAACATAAATAATATATTAAAATACATATAAATCTGTATATACAAAATGTAAATAAAAATCTTATGTATTACAAATATATACAGAATAATGCTTGTTAATAGCCTTACTGTGTTTATAGCAGTTTTATGATAGAAAAGCTTTGAATTTTTATATTAATTTCAAAGTCTTCTAATGTTACTTTACTAATGCACTGGTAATCTGAAAGAGATCTCTTTCCTATAATTAGAAAATTTTTAAGTTTTTATTTTATAATGGAGAGGAGAGATGCCATACTTGGATTTCCTATGATTGCTACAAATTTCCTTTAACTATTAAGTTAATCAGGTACTACACAAGAAGAAATGTCCTTGAATTTAGCAACAGAGTTCTCATGGACAACATCCAGTGCCAAAATTCAGGATCTATTGAATTACAAAATATTGTATGGTCTCTCTGTTCCCTCAGGCTTATACTCAAAATAGCAGCCAGAGTGATCTCACTAAATTTTAAGTCATTTCAGGCACACTTCTCTTCTAAACCTTCTCACATTACTTAAAGCCGTGATTCTCAGCAGTGATTTCGTCCCCCAGGAAATATTTGGCAATGTCTGGAGTCATTTTTTATTTTCACTCTGGGGCAGTTCCGTAATCTAATGAACAGAGGCCAGAGATGCTACTAAACATGGAACAATGCACTGGACAACTTTGCAACAAACTGTCAGTAGTGTTCGGGTGGCGAAACCCTGGCAGAGTAACAGCCACAGACCTTGTCAGTGCATGCAAACCTGTACAGGATCTGCCTCTTGCCCCCAGATGCTACCTCTCTAAATCATCTATCATTTCTCCCCTCCCCTGCAGCCACACTGGCCTCCTTGCCTTCTGTTCCTCCATTAGTCACCCCAAGACCTTTGTGCTGCTGTTCGCTTGCCCGGAAACCCTTGCCCGGAAACCCTTGCCCACACATCTCAACATGGTTTATTCCTCCCCTCCTAGCATGTCTCTACTCAAATGCCATCTTTTCAATGAAGACTTCTCTGGCCACAGGCTGTAAACTTTCGCTCTCTCCTGCTCCTAGCACTTTCTCCAACCCCTCCCTGCTTTTTTCTCATTAGCACTTACCACTGTCTACCAAACTATATGTTTTACTTATGTCATATATTGTGTTGTTCCCTATTTAAAATGTAAGCTCCAAGAGAACTAACATTTTTGTCTTTGTTTTCTTTACTTAATTTTTTTTTACTGCTGAATCACCAATACCTAGAATACTGTCTGGTACATTGTATATAGTCAGAAAATTGATGAATGAATGAATGAATATCCAAAATCTTGGACATCATATGTTTTTTGTACCCCAGAAACTCTATCCCATTCCCAATACATACTTGTGGGTTTTGTTTTTTTTTTCCTCCTGTTAGTTTAAGTAACAAGAGGAATTTAAGGAAGTAGTTGAAGAATTTAAAGATCCTAATTTGGCTTCAATTATTTGGCTACATCAGATAAACTCCTTTTGGGCTTATTTCTTCAGAAATTACAAATTTAAACAGAGGATTAGGGCCAGAAAAAAATGAGGAAAACCAGCACCCCAGCCAATGACTTTCCTAAATATTCCCAAAAAAGTTTTTACAGTTTTCTAGCCATTTGCTCAGAACACAATTTATTTATTTTTAGAGATCTGAGGACAAAGTAATTGTTTTATTTTAGATAAAGTCTAATAATTACATGACTTTAATCCCTGAGACTCATTTTCTACGGATGTATTCAACTTCCGGAATACTTTAGCATTCTACTAAATCTACCTCCTAAAATAATTTAATCGAAAAGACATAAAAACAATCACTAAAAAATATAAACTATTTGTATAATAGTTTCACATATGCACTTACATTCCTGGGTCTGAAGTGGGATACCATGTACACAAAGCAAATGAGGCCAGAGCTACAGTCCCCCAACACTCATATCCTAATCCTGAATAAATTTAGTTCTCCTGGGTTGCAAATTGGTGCAGCCACTACGGAAATTAGTATGGAGGTATCTCAAAAAACTGGAAATGGAACTACCTATGACCCAGCAATTCCACTCTTAGGTATCTATCTAGAGAAACCCAAGACATTAATTCAAAAAAATATATATGCACCCTTATGTTTACTGCAGTGCTATTCACATTAGCCAAGACATGGAAACAACCAAAATGCCCATCAGTAGATGACTGGATTAAGAAACTGTGGTGCATTTATAGAATGGAGTATTACTCAGCTAGAAAGAAAAATGAAATCTTACCATTTGCAATTATATGGGTGAACATTATGTTAAGTGAAATAAGTCAGCCGGAGAAAGACAAATACTATATGATCTCACTTATATGTGGAATCTAAAAAACTGAATGAATGAACAAGTAAACACAAATAGTCTCAGAGGTATGGAGGAAAA
>NW_017732494.1:369400-370407 GCF_001890085.2 Hipposideros armiger | reverse complement strand
GAGAGAGAGAGAGAGAGAGAGAGAGAGAGAGAGAGAGAGAGGGAGAGAAGGAGAGAAAGCAAAAGCAAGCTGGAGTTACAAGTGAAGAGGAATACAGAAATCTATTTCAGTAAGGACTACTGTGATTTAGCACATATGAAAAAATCATAGCTAAAATTTGAAGGTATACAGTAAACACATCTAAGGTTGACTTCTAGCTCTTCCAGTGACAACTCTGTGATCTTAGCACATTACTTCTCTGGAACTTAGTGTCCTCAGTGACAAAAGAAATCTACCTATAGAGATGCTGGGAAGAATGAAAAAAATGATACATGCAAAATACTTGGCACAGTTCCTGGCACATAGTAAGTGCTTAACAAATGCTAGGTGGTGGAGATACTCATATTCAACAACAATTTGCTAATTACATTTAGGAAAATTCAAAGTTAGAAATGCTCTGGTGGAGTTAGTCCTTTCCTTGTTGCCTTTGGTTTCATTTCTTTCCATCTTCCCCACAGTTACTCCTACTGATCTCCTTGACTGAAAATTCCTTGAAACAGGAAGTACTTAAGCTTTATCCTGAGAGATAAGTTATATATCATTAAGTTAGTCCCTAACTTTAATTTCTTTAATTTCTGGCTAATGTCTTCTGATTTACAACCTGTTCACTATTGTTTGGTGTCTATTTAATTCTGGGTCACTTTTGCCTGGGCCCCTGAGACCACATCGTAGAAAACTACCCAGATTTCATATGATCAGATGTGTAATCCCAAGTTCCACTTCTAGAAATCTCACCTAGAACTCCAATTCCTTGACTACATTCCCCGGTCTCTGAGATTGTCTTTCCTTTTTCACAATGTTTGTTCACGCTGATGGTTCCGTACCCTTTTTGAATGTTCTGTGAACAGCCATGCTTTACTCATCAGTGCTTAACCCCAGTCTTGCTCCCTCTATGACCCTGGTACTTCCCACAGGTGAACAGAAATGTCTATTGTTTTCTAAACCCACAGGTGAACAGGATTTTTGAA
>NW_017732494.1:367635-369072 GCF_001890085.2 Hipposideros armiger | reverse complement strand
ATAAGTACCAAATATTTTTAATTTTGCTAAACTTGGGCTGGAATTTTTACTTTAAATCTTCTTACATGTAACAAAAGAGGAAACCTGATAATTTTAAAGATTATCAAGGGCCCCAAAAGTAAAACTTGGTTGTTCAGATAAAACAAAACTATTCTTTATTTAGCATGATAAACCTTCATATAGTCAACAGAACAATTAGTTTCACACAGGTCTGTTTCTTAAAATATCCATCAAAATAATCCAATGTCATCATGTCAATCCATTTGTAGTACAGAGAGTGATAGATATCAAAATACACAACACTCTTTAAAAATATATAACTCATATTGTAAAGCAGGATGACAATATAGAGAGACAAATATAGATACGTGGCTGTGGTGGCTTTAAACCAGTCTCCACAGATTCTTTGCTCCTCTTCCCCTTCTTTGATTCCCTTCTCCTTGAGGAGATGATGGACTTAGTCATTAATTTCTAATAAATAGAATACAGTGAAAGTGATGGTGTGAGATTTCAGGGACTTGGTAATAAAAAGAGAGGCTTTTGTTTTGTTCTCTCTCTCTCTTTCTTGGATTACTCATTCTGAAGAAAGCTAGCTGCCATGTTGTGAGCTGCCCCATAGAGAGGTGCACGTGGCAAGAAACAGGTCTCCAACCAAAAAGCAGTGATAAACTGAGGCTTCCTATGAATACGTGATAGAGCTTGGAACTAAATCTTCTGGCTCCAGACAAGCTTTCAGATGACAGCAGCCCAAGCTCACATCCTGACTGCAAAGTTATGAGACATGCTGATGTAGAACCACCCAGCTGAGCTGCTCTCAAATTCCCCATACATGGAATCTGAGATAATAAATGTTTGTTGTTTTCAGCTGGCAAGTTTTGGGGTCATTTGTTACATAGAAATAGATAACTAACGCAACAGCCTTGGGAGAGAGAAAGACTAGAAGATTTAAGCTATTTGTAATTTGTAGAAAATAACATACTAATATCAGTTTCCTAAAGACAAAAAAAAACTGCTTGTCTACTAGATTTTACAAGCTCTACTTGTGAAAAAATACAGACATCAACAATTAATGAGTCTAATTCAAAATACTTTGAGTTCTTTTTCTAAGTCAAAGTGTTTGGGTTTTTTTTGTGTGGTTTTTTTTCCCATTTGCAACTTTTTGAAAGCTCCCTACAATAACCACAAATATTGGAAGGTGATTAGATTCAAAGGCTTGACAGTAAATATAATTTTTTTTTAAATAGCATAGAACACTTGTACAAAAGGAATGATTTGTGTGTAGCCATAAATCTGTTGGAATTAGGTAGAGGAGCTAAATGGTAAAAGATATAATTCATTGGCTCATTCTTTTAAATACATTTATTGACTTGTACTATGTCTCAGGCACTGGGCTCAATAATCCTGGTACAGACAGAAAGCCCCAAACGTGAGTCAGCT
>NW_017732494.1:363690-365660 GCF_001890085.2 Hipposideros armiger | reverse complement strand
ACAACCCAATATTATCATTATCATTGCACTCCACATTGACTGTTCATTATAGGCTAGGAACTATGCTAAGTGTTTTACCTACATTTACAGGTGAAAAACTTAAGGCTTGCCCAAGATCATGCAACAACTAAAAGTCAAAGTTGGGATTCAAGTCATGGGCCTCCAAACTCCAAAACCATTCACAGTCCCTACTCTATCTGCCTTTTCAGTGTCCCTGCCTCCTGCAACCATTGTCAAAACACAATCTACTGTTTGGGACTTGTCTTAGTTCAGGCTGCCCTGAAAGATTACTATAGACTGGGAGTGTGGGGCTTATAGAAATAGAGAAATTTATTTCTCACAGTTCTGGGGGCTAGGAAGCCTAAGATCAAAGTATAGGCAGATTGAGCATCCAGTGAGGACCCACTTCCTGTTTCACAGACAGCTGTCTCCTGGCTATGTCCTCACATGCATGGGGGAAGGGTAAAAGAGCTCTCTGGGGTCTCTCTTCTAAGGGCACTAATCCCATCATGCAGGCTTCAGCTTCATGACCTAGTCACCTCCCAACAGCTCCACCTCTAAATGTCATCACATTGGGGGGTAGATGTCAAAATATGAATTTTGGGGGGACCCAAAATTCAGTCATAGTAGCATCATTAGAGTCAGAAATAATTGAGCAGAGGGCGCAGCTCAACCATTTCTCCAAAAATAGCTGGCGTAGACCTAACTAAGACAGGAGACAATGAACATTAAGTCAAGAGCCTGTCTAACTATTTCCCCAATGTCATTCTGCAGTAGGGAAACAGACTCTACATGAAAAATTACCCCAGTGCTCCCCTGCCAGTAGGACGCTGACATTTTTCCACGTTTCTCATACTGTCTTACCAGCAGTAACACAGGACGCTGGGACAAAAAGTTCTAAAGCTCAGACGAGGTAAGTTTATTGATGTCGTTATTATGTCCATATGCTTGTGTATGTTATACAGATGTGTCTTTTCTTTTTTTCACCTAAATTTAAATTTGTAAAATCAAAGCAAACCACCACAAAGAACTGAAATTGGAAGTAGAATTTGCCATAATCTCTTTCTTGAGAATTCTGCAACTTAGATTAAGATATTTGTTTAAATTAGAAATCCACATCTGAGCAGTAGCTAGAAAAAGGGCTCAGCTGCTTATAATGCTGTTGTTTTCAGATTTCAAGTACCCTTAAATACATGTACAGCCTACGCAGAGAAGAATGCATCACCACCACTGCTCCAACCCACTAATATATAATACATCACATGAATTGGAAGGTAGTTAGGACTTTTTCTCCTACCACTAATGGGATAAATACATGTGCTGAATTTCCAGGAGAGATGAAAGAATGCACAACATGAGAAATGTTGGAACACTTCTGACCCCAATTTATGCTGCCCTATATATTCATCTACTTCTGAAATGAGGATGTCAAGACAAGCCAATCTTTTTTTGGAAACTACAGTAGCAGCCAACAGCATCAAGAGTATGCAGTAGTCCAAGCTGTTCAACTTGACTGTGAAACATGGTCTCTGATTCTTCCCCTCAGGCCCTGACCTCGGCCAGCCTCTGCTTCACCAGTGATCACCTTTCCATCATCTGTTAAATCAGAAAACCCTTTTTATCTTCTATAAGGATGTGATGATGGATTAATTATCTACTATCTGCCAAAGGATCATCAATTTCTCTGGGGAAAATATCCAAAACCTTTATGAATCATAATATATGGAGAAATATACCCTCCTGCTATTTTCTTTATTGGTCAACTGGCAGCTACTGAAAGATTAAGAGCTTCAGAAAACACTGTCCAAAGGCCCCAGTGTTCCAAAAATGTGCAGTCACAGCCCAGAATATTTCATTTGGGTCTTTGATGTGAATGCAAATTCTCTCTCTTCTTCTCATAACAAAAAACAAAACAAAACAAAACCCTTGAGTAGAGTGGATGCTCTATTATTTATTTATTTATTTATTTA
>NW_017732494.1:362369-363409 GCF_001890085.2 Hipposideros armiger | reverse complement strand
ATATATATATATATATATATATATAAATTTATTCCCCCTGGCCCAGTCAGTAGATGATGATTGCAGACCACATGTAGCTCAGAGAGCTTACACCTATAAAGGGCTTCCATCTCTGTCAACCTGTCACAGGATGGATTGAATCTACTACTCTAAAATCTACTCATGCAGAAAATTTGAGAGTGAAAAAAATATTTCTCTAGACCTTAAAAAGGTAGATTAAGAGCAAAATGGAAATTTGAATTTATAAACTTGATTTTGTGCCTTCATCAATCAATGGATCATATGAAGTATATACCATGCCTTTCTCTCTGATTTTAGGTCATCAGTTTATTGACGCAGGTAGACATTCTGTATGTGGCTTAGTAATTTGTTTTACAAATTTGTTTTAAAAACAGGAAGAAGGCCATAGTTTCATTTTGGCAGTAGGACTATCAAGTGAAATACTAATCTCAATCCCAGAGTCCAAACACATAAATGTGAAAAGAAATTTTATAGTCAAACTGAGCCCTCAAAGATAATTGTCACATAGTCTAAGTCCAAAAAGCCATTTGTGACTTCCCAAAATATAAATCTTAGTCCATATTCCACTAGTGCTACCTTATTGTTTTGTTTTATATTGTTGTGGGGGTGGGGAGGGATGTACAAAATAGAACATTTAGAAAATAAGCCCCTTGTACCACAAAAAGGAACATTTCCATTCAAGGATGTGACTTAGAGAGAGCAACTGAATGGCTTCTCCTGAGCAAGCAGAATTGATCAGTGGCTGCCAAGATATCTGCACTGCGGGAGTTAAAGGGAGAAGGACAGGCATCTTGGCCACTTACTGATGTGTCCTCTGAGTTGTGCAGGAGGATTTGGAGTCAGACAGACCTTAGGTTTGAATTATGGTCCTGCCAATTACTTAGCTGTTTAACCTTGCTTCAACATCTGTAAATGGGGATAATCTTTCCTACATCAAAGGATCTTTGTGAACATTAAATAATATCCATAAAATGATTTATAAATAATATAAATGATAGCTGTTATTTTAGAATGATTCT
>NW_017732494.1:311435-355305 GCF_001890085.2 Hipposideros armiger | reverse complement strand
CTATACCATGCATGCACAGCATCCCCCACTATCAACACCCTGCACCAGAGTAGTACATGTGTGATAACCAATAAGCCTATATTCACAAATCATTATTACCCAAAGTCCATAGATTCATTACCATTCAATATTGGTGTCGTACATCCTATGGATTTTTACAGATCTATGACATGTATCTACCATTTATAGTACTGCACAGAATATTTTCACTGCCCTAAAATTCACCAGTGCTTCATTTTTTTCAAACCTCTTTACCCCTAACCCACCCCAAACCCTAGCAAGCACTAATCTTTTTACTGTCTGTATAGTTTTGCTTTTTCAAGAATGTTATACACCATGTATCAGTGAAATCATATGGTTCTCGACTTTTTTCTGACTTATTTCGCTTAGCATTGTAATCTCAAAATCCATCCACGTTGTCACAAATGGCACTATTTCATCTTTTCTTATGGCTGAGCAGGAACATACAACATGATATATAGATGTATTACAGAATTGTACACTTGAAACCTATGTAATTTTACTAACAATTGTCACCCCAATAAACTTACAAAAAAAAAGAATGTTATACAGTTGAAATCATGCTATATGTAAGCTATTTCAGATTGCTTTTCTAACTTAGTAATATGTGTATAAGGTTCTTCTGTGTCTTTTCATAACTTGATAGCTCATTTCTTTGGTGCTGAGTAATATCCCATTGTCTGGAGATACCAGAGTTTATTTATCCATTCACTTACTGATGGACTCTTGGCTGCTTCCAAGTATTGGAAATTATGAGTAAAGCTGCTATAAACATTTGTGCATAGGTTTTTGTGTAGACATAAGTTTTCAACTCACTTGGGCAAAACCAAGGGGTATGATTGCTGGATCATATGGTAAGAATATGTTAAGTATTGTAAGAAACCACTAATCTGTCTTCCAAAGTGACCCTTATTTTGTTGTATTTATTTATTTATTTTTACCCCCCCCCAAAAAAAATTGCCTTGGGGCCCCAAATTTCTCCTATTCATTGCACCATCACCTTCATAGGATGCGTCTGAATAGAGCCAGGCCTCGGGCTGGGAAATCTTTGCCTCCTTCCTTACCTCTCGGGTCTCTGGGCAGGGCCCCTGAAAAAAGATGCCAGTACTGAGAAGTACAGCACTCATCAGGGGGTCAAAACTCCTATCCAAATATAATATTGCATGTAAGTGTAAATTGGAAATAAAATTTAATTAAAAATTTAAAAAAAAATTAAGAAAACCTTTCGACGTCTGTTTCATGTCCGGAAGAGGCTGCATCCCAGTCACAGTTCAGACAGTGTGCTGCATTAGCAGCACTTTTTCTTCAATGTAAACCAAATCTGCAGATTAAGATTCACAAAAACTCTTCTGCAGTTTTGCATGCTGGGCTGTCAGGTTGCTCTTCATTACTAGTTGGTTATCTTCCATCAAGCTCTTCAGGATTTTCTTAGTTTGCAAAATACCTCACTGTCATCAGCTTGGCTGAAGTATCTGGAGCAGGAAAACGTCTCTATAGAGTTCACTGTACAGGGATTCCAATTTCCACATGTTCAAGAATTCTTAATTGGATGAATGAATGGGTGAACAGTCACTCTCCACCACGACCCACAGCACACAAGCTCGGATATCCCTCTCCTAGAGAGATTTACACACACACACACATCCTCTTCTGTACCCCAAGAGGCATTGCCGAGGCTGTCAGTCTCACAAACAAGGACAAAAGGATATGTCACTGTCACTCAGGTCTGCTCAGGATTCTCTTAAAGACACATCACTGCCAGTAAATGTTAAAATGTTAATTCCACAATCTAAAGAGATAGAGGAGTAAACCTGGGAACATACAGAGTAATGAAATGCATAGATCATAATATCTACATCTTAATTGGGTGGCCCCTGATTAGCAACTTATAAAACAGAATGTAACTATGGAAATTGGGACTAGTAAACTTTTATTTCTTTGGCTGGCCTTAATTGGGAAAAACATAAGGTATGCTTGTATTTGATGAGAATTATTTTGAGGAGAACTATCTTGTTGACATAAGCAAAGAAGTCCTGTGTTGAACCTGTTCTCCTGAATAGATGCAGCAGAGAAGTTGAGAGTGCAAGGTCAGGGCCCTATGTTGGGGAAGGTCATCAAGAAGACTTGACTTCCGGTTTGAACTGCAAGCTGGCCCTGAGCAGCTGGAGTCTCCCCACCCACTCTCCTGTCTTTGGAATGTGGATTCACTTGTCTTTCCTCTCCTAGAAGCTGCCCCAAGGTTACATAGTAATGTGGTGGTAAGACTATGTGGATCCAGCATGCCTAAACCCAGTTAAGAGCCCTTTGTAAACGTTTAAGATTTGGCAGGTGGGTGCAGGAAACTACTCATGCTGCAGTCACCCAAGAGGAGCCCCACCAGCAAGTGCCCTTGCTTAGTAAACCTGCCACCTAGCAATCTGGAGTAGTCTTCCTTTTTCGTCCCTTCTCTCCTTGCCCTCTGCATGGGGGCTGGGCTTGCATTACACCCAGGAAGCTTCCAAGAAGGTTACAAACCAACAGCCTCACAACAAACACTTGGTACAGCCAACCCAGGAATTCAGGAGTGCTCAATAACGGGTCCTCTGTACAGCTCTGAGTGCAGTAGCCTAGAGTGATAGCGAGAGCCATTAACACACCAAGGCCTGAAGGGACCAGGGGTAAGGGTGGTTACTGGGACCCAGAGAGAGTTGTGTGTAATGGGGCTGCTAGGACAGCCTTGACTTCCAGAGATAAACACAGCCAACATGGTAGCAATAGGACGGGGAGGGAGCAAGGAAAACAAATACCCCAACCTGCTCCCCTCTTAACCTCTAATACCCTGCCTCTGCCTCTCCCTGGTGGAACCCAACTGGGAGACAGAAGGAAAGGGTAGCCTGCAATACAGAGATTAGCCAGAGGAGCAATTGTCTTATTTCAGTGTAAATCTATACAAGTTCTGTTTCTTATTAGCATGATTAAAGCTCCTCTCTTTAATATTCACCTGCTTAACTAGCCCTTGGATTAATCACAGAGAAATGTAACTATTAATATTAACAGTAAAACTTTTGATGATCACAAGCCTTATGAAATATTTGTTATAGGAAATCATACTCACTCATTTAAATAAAAAAAAGTGTATCAGCAGTTAAATTCACACACAAGTTATACTTGTGTTCACCAGCATCAACCTTATAGTCAATGCAGCCTTCTGTAAATGCATTCATCCTTCTCTATTCATAAATTCATGATCATAGAAACTCACACACACACACACACACTCCTAGGTTTGGAGGACTGTTTTACACAAATGATTTTCATATTATAGTCTCTACATCTACCACTTCATATTTATGCATGAAAATCTCACCCAGAAAGTTGACATAGATCTAATTCATTCTTTGGTCACACACACACATATTTGATGCTTTTATCTTAAATTCTACCTTGTCTAATAATATTGCCACTTCTTTTTTGTTTGCTTTTGGTCTCTTGTCTTCTATTTCCAAATGTTATCACTTTAACGGTGTTGTCATTAAACTTCTTACGTCTGGTTCCTTTTTTTAAAAAAACAGTCTCTCAGTTTCTATCTTTAAGTAAGAGAATTTGGCCAAGTCATAGTTCATGTAACAATTTTTATACATTTTTTTTATTCATTACATCTTATTTTGTTTACTCATTTATTTTTACTTTGTTATTGCTTACTCATTCTTTTCTTTCTTTTCTCTTTTGCTAGTTATTCCCTCTTTCCCCTGTATTTAATTTGAAGTTCTATACTTTTCCATTCTACCAATATATACTTTCTCTTTTCCAACACTCATAATCACTTATTTATCTCTTTTTATATGCCAACATAACAACTATTTCTCCCAACTGAGATGAGATATTTCTCCACTTTGTTTTCTTTCCCTTCCCCAACAAGGCCACTGAAAGACTTTTTCTTCTCTACTTCTTGGTGACAGTGATGAGTTTTGTAGAATGCCTCTCTATTCTTTACTGTACCCAACTCCACAAATACCTAAATTCTAAGTTTTTAGGCAAACATTTAGTAACTGCAGTTTCCCTTTCTGTATGTCCCTTCTGTTTCAACAGTTTGTATTCAGCACTTAAATTATGCATTCCTTGTTACGTTAACACTATCTACATATATTTAATATCATTTGCATATACTTACATTAACTTATGAACATTTTAAAATTTATTGCTTGCCATTTTTTCTTCTCTTTATCTTCACTTATATTGAGGTTTCTTTGGACATGAGTATTTTTACAAGAATCTTTACCATTCAGGTGTGTGCTTGTCATATTCTCTAAATCCTCATAAATCCACAAATCTTCCTTTTTCCTTAGCTGATGAATTATATCAACAGTTTGTTTGCAGCCCTTTTCTCCCACTGACCTATAGCAGGTAGTCCACTATATTCTTGCTTCTAGAGTTCCAGTATCATTTTTCTTCCTTTGTAAGTAGTCCATTTTTTAAAATTTCAAATGGAAACTTACAAGATTTTCTCTTTGCATCTTCTACCCTCTCAAAAACTTTCTAGTCACATTCTTCACATTTTTCAGCCTTTTTAAAATGTCTTCTACATTTTCCTGAATTTCTTCTAATTACTCAGTTAAGACTTTGCCAAATTAAAATTTTTTCAATTTTAGATGATTTTTTACTTAATCCTGCCCTCTTTCAGATTGTTACCACACTGTCTGTATTCTGTCCTCCTCACTTCTTGAGAAATATACAATGAATGTTTGCACATTCACTCACTCTCCGGTATGTGTTGGGCACATACTTTGCGTCATGAACTCTTTTAGATGCTGGAGGATACAGTAATACATTTTAAAAAGACATAAATGCTTGTCCTTATTGAATTTGATGTTTCATTGTCTCATCTCCCATCATTCTTCTACCCACTGAAATCTGCTTCCGCCCCTCATGGCTGCTCCAGCAAAGATTGGGACTGAACTGTAATTGCCAAATTGATGCCTACCTCAGCAATCTGTGATATTTGGCACTTTGTTCAATTTCTTCTTGATTGTGATAATGCTACAGTATCAGTTAGAATGATTTCCATTGCAAACAAATAAAAACTTAACTAGGGCCGGCCGAGTGGTGCATTGGTTAAGAGTTGGCTTGGGGTGCCAGCCCTGAGCATCAGGGCCCAGGTTCGAATCCTACATGAGGGCCAGTGATGCTGCACCCTCTACAGCTAAAATGGTGAAAACAGCTCAACCTGGAGCTGGGTTGCTGTGAGTTACCGTGAGGAGCCAGCCCAGCATGAGCTGCCTGCCATGAGCTGCCATAAGCAGCCGTCTGATGGCCTGCGAGCGACTGCCTCACCCGGGAAGAGTACTATGATAATACCAACATGGGTCAGTGAAGCAACGTCCTCCACAACTAGACTGAAGAACAAAAAGACAGCAACTTGTCTGTTCCCCTTTCCCGATTCCCCAATGCTGTTCCCCTCCCCCAATTCCCCAATAAATTCTTAAAAAAAAAATTAACTAAAATTGGCCTAAACAATAACGATCTATAAATTAAAATAACTAAAAATGCAACCATGCCAAAACTTCACTTCTTTAAAATGACTTGTTCTCTTTTCTTTCTCCTCAATTCACACTGGCCTTGTACTTGCTTCTTTTCTTTCCTGATCCTTCCACCTTTGTACATACTGAACCACCACTCCCCTAATCAGTAAGCCCTTAGGACATTAGATTCTGGTCAGCATCAAACAGTCTTTGGAAAAACGTCTCGGGTCTGTTGACCACAGAAACAGAGTTTCCGTGAAACTAAAGATACCATCTCCATCTCAGTTAGTTTCAGCTCCAGACCCATGAAGGCGGAACGACCCCACTGACCACATCCCCCTGAAACCAGACAGAACAATGTCATGACTGACATCAGGAGTGATCAACTGCCTCCTACCCTAGCCTCGACCAATCAGTAGAGCCCATGACCCCACCTTCCTTAGCTACCAGGCTAATGAGTTTGCTGTTATATAACCTTTCCCCTGGAGGCCATCTGAGAACCAAGTCTTTGAGTGCTAGCTCACCTTGTCTCCAAACTTGGTGTCATCTTTTAAAATAAAACTTTACTTTCTTTGCTGCAAACCCCTTTTCATATTTGGTTTGTCTTTGATGCATGCAGATAGGTGAATGTCCTTTTATTTCGGTAACAAAAATTTCAGTTAAGGCAGGTTTCAGAGATGATTTGTTTAGGCAACTGAATCAAGGACCTGGTTTCTTTCCTTCAATTCTGCTTCTCTGGGGTCAGTTTCATCCTATGCTTAATAGTTTGTTAAAAAGAAAAGCTACAGGTCCAAAATGGTGTCACTTGTGCTAAAACCTCATGATAACAAACCTAGATTTAATACTGGATCTAACTGAAGTTTCAACCTCTCCCAGAAACATAATCTTAATCAACCAGTCTGGAATTTTCTGGTCAAGTACCAGTAAAGTAGTCTGTCACCTACACCCTCTCAACCCCCCAAACAAAGAGACAATTTGCATAATAAAAACCCTTCTCCTTCTCTTCCCCTAAAGAAAAGATGTCCCTGCCCCCAAAATGGTCCTTGATTGTCTTTTGTCAATAATTTCTCTGACCACCCTTCCTCCTATAAAAACTTCCCATTTTATACAACCTGTCAGAATACTCTTCTGTTTGCTAGATGGGATATTGCCTGACTCATGAATCACTCCATAAAGCCAAAGACAAATAGATCTTCAAATTTACTTGGTTGAATCTTTTTTTCTTTTTTTCTTTTTCTTTTTCTTTTTTTTTTTTTTAACAAGTTCCAAACTTCATCTTAACACCCCACACCTCTCAGAATGAGAATGTCTTTCAGGAGACCTTTTTACCCCCAGAAATATCCAGCAAATTCCCATCATGTGTAACTAAATTGAACTGGGTCTTTGCCCCTTCCTAAGCTAATCCCTCTTACGCTGGATGTGCTATTTCCTGGAGTCTACCGGAGCTGAGCAGGGCTGTTGAGGACAGGACATTCTGGACATCACTCATTCGTAGGGTGGCCAGGAATTGAGGCTGACTCCACAGCATCTAACATACATCTTACATGTGGATAATCCTAATCAGCCAAAAATTATAAACTGGCTCTGGAGCATTAAGAGATACACAGTTCAGTGAAAATGTTACAACTCAAATGAACCATGTTACATTGGTAATGTGTATCTGGTTTCATGTGCTGCGGTACAGATCTGCATGGGCACTAAATTAAACCCCCAAATCACAAGAGGATAGCAGATATCTTTCTGCCCCATTTAACAAACACAACTTTTCTCATTTCTTGGAGGTTGAGCGCTTGTTTCACTTTCTTATTGCCTATCCATCAGCTTGAGAAGACATCTACAATTGTATTTCCTTCATAAAGACATAAGTCCTGGTGGCAGCAGCCGACACTCATCTAAAAGCTCCATCCTAAATTACCTTTGTCAGACTGTATAGAAAGTAAAAGGCACACTTCAGTCTCGTTTGATTAAATCGGGGTCATACCAGCTAGCTGAAGAATGGAAAGTCCTTTCCATTTACATGCTCCATTAACTGGCCTTCTCAGAAAAAATAAATCAGTGCAACCCTTTACCTCTTGTTCCTCTAATTGCTACTTACAAATTCTTTTCTCTCAATCATGCTATCTCTCATAAATCAGGGAGCAATAGCATTTGTGGCTGAGTGCCCTGGCTCTAATTTAACATGATATGCCACTATGCCACTATTAATGCCCAAGACTAATAATGTAGGAAGTTACCATGGGAACCAGGGCATGAAAAGGTGAAAGCCCTCCCTTACACAAGGTGGGTGGGACTTCTGTGGATTCCAACGCCCCACTAATATCAAGGATCATGTGCTTTTGGCAAAATTTCTCAGACTCAGATCATCTAATCCCAGAGATGTGTTGGTCTGTCCTGAATCCCAGGAAACTTAATATGTCTATACCTCCTAAGGAGAAAAATTACCAAATAATCATTCACATTACAAATAGATTCTTCATTATACATTTGCTTTCAAAAAATGTAGCAGATGACAAAATATTAAAAGGCCAATTTGGAAAAGTGATCAATTGAGGGTTATCACTACCATTAAAATAGTATGTTTCATTTTACAAAATCAGTCACATCTCAAGCTAATATAAAGTGTATAATATCCTTTTACCTTTCAATTCGTATGTACTCATAGAAGGTAGATAATTTCAGGGTTGGAAAATTGTGTCACATTGTTAAAAACTGATCAGAAATGAAAACCAAATATCTCTATAGTTATCAATCAATGGGAAGAAATTATTCTTTTTCAAAATTAATTCACACAACGCTTCAATGATAAGGTTTGTTTCTAGTGATGTAACACAACTCCAGTGCAAGCATCCATGCCCCCTACACACAAGGAATGATCTCCCATACAACCCTTTCTCCCTAAACTATTTCTTTCTCAGCCTCCTCCACTTATATCTTATGTGCTCTGCTTTGGCCTCATACAAACAAAAAGTGTCAATTATAACAAACAAACAAAAACACACTGGATTTCCACCATAAGGAAATATATTTTTAGAGGAAGAGACAAAGAAAATGTAAGCACAGTACTAACATGATAATACAGAGTTACTTTGGAGAAAAGTCAATGCAATTTTATGTATGGTATTCAATGATATCATTCATTTATTTTCCTACAAAGTATTCTCCATTTTATTCATAAAATGATTTAAAGAACTGAACTGAAGTATTCTCTTTTGTTACAGTTCTATAAAAGTTAAAGTCAAAATTGGGGCATAAATGTATTGCTGGTTACCAGAGTAGACAAATCTTTGCCACACATGTTGATTTCATTGGGGTTCATTAAATTCAAAACATATTTTATGGAATGTTTTGGCCCTTCAATTTTAAAACCATGTGTGCTTTAATGAAAATTTTAATTCAGGAGGGTTTGATTCCACTTGAACTTGATTTAAGTGAACTTCTTGATGTTGACCAGTAAGGTCAGCTAAACTACAGAAAAATGTTGAGTGAAATGATTGACTCCTCAGAAGAACTCTATGAGGTAAACATATAACATACCTCATACCTTTTCCAAGGTCACACATATACTTTCTATTTATCCTTTATAGAGTAGTTTTTAAAAGATTATAAGGAAGGAGGCCATACTGAGAGGCTTTTGTTTCAGGTTTCATCATCTCAGAGTAATCATCTTAGATGACACAGGATAAAGAAAATGCCATCTATTTGTTACAGGGTCAAGACCAGATAGTCTGGTAGTGCATCCACTAGATAGTTATATAGTTAGGTATGAAACACTGCCACAGGCTCAATCTGGCAAAACAAGAAGCACACAAGGTAAAACTGTCTGTAGCAATATTAGGTATGGTATTATTATTCAAAATCCTACGGCTCCTCTGTGGGAAAATGATATATCCTTATTCTGCTGACAACAGGTTTAGACACATGACTCGCTTTGGACAATGAAATGTGAACAGAAGGTGACACTTGTCACTTCTCAGGAGAAGCTTTCATATCTAGCACGTGTGTCGCCATGTTTTTATTTTCTCTCTATAGTGAGCCCAGCAATGCCCCTGATAGGAGCTTGTCCATCAGCCTAAGTCCAAGACTGAAGATAACAGATGGCAAAGCTCTAGTCAGCGCATCGTGAACATGGAAATATAAATAAGAAATTAACTTAATGGTTGGAAGCTCCTACATTCTGGAGGTCATCTGTTATTGCACATCGACTTTGTCTACCCCAACAGATACAAATAATGTAACACAGTGGGTTAGGAAAATGAAATCAGCAGTTAAACTGTTTGGCCTCAAATCACAATTCCATCACTGTTCTTTGTGCTATTGAAATTCGGGTACAAAAATTTGACCTTTGAATAAGCCAAAGTGACTTTATAACAAATTAAATTTGGTCCCTGGAATACTCTCACTGGCTAATATAGATAAATGAGTAGCATAATTTATGACTGGTTTGCACTGAGCAAAATAGATTACAAAGCTCATACATCGCAAAAGTTTTTTCAATACTTAGCCATGTTTCAAATGTCAAACTATAAGTGACTTTGGTGCCCTAATTCTTTCCAATAACAATTATACAGTGTGTGTTCAATATTTGAATTGCTTATCTACGTCTTTCCCCCTTGCCATTGTTGGAATAATATAACATTAACTATCTCTACTTCTGGTCTTCTTCATACATTGAAGTCCCATACTCAGAAAATAATGACATTGATTTTCTGGTATATCACTTTGGCATAGATGATAATGTATGCCTTATCACTGTTTATAATACCTGTAAGTTTTGATAAGAAAAAAACAGAGCATTTTTTTTTCAGGGGATTATACCCTACATGCTTTCAAAACGATTTGGAGTTGCTTACAGAAATATAGGAATCACAATGGCGCCAAAAACAAATTGGGGGATGAACACAAAGGAAAAAAAAGGAAGGCCTGTTAGATGAACTCGGTACGTAAAAGGAAGTCCAATAGGAGCTTCCATATGAATACCAAAGTGCTTTGCAAATTCAGCTTTGAGATTCCTAGTGCACAAAGCAAAGACAGAAAAATAATTGTTTACCAGGTACATAATTTCCCAAGTATTTTCCAAAGCAATGACTCGAGAAAAGTACAAGTTTCCATGTTATGAGAATCTGTCAGACTATGGGTCAACATAAAAAAGAAAATGTGAGCTAGCCTTCTTAGCAATGTCCTTATCAATATCCCTACAGATGCAACAAAAATACAGATTTCCTCCTCTGCCTTCTATTAAGACTGGAATTTCATCCTTATAGCTTGAGGAAATAACCAATCCAAGATGATAAATTCTTCCACTTATTTACTTATTCTAACACTAAACTTATGTAGCCATGTAGGCTATATCAAGGTCTTTATGTATAATATTCCATGTGGCATTTCTGAACCAAATATAAAGATTGAAATGCTGATCGTTGTGGTAGATAACTCTGTGGTGTGTGTGCTACAATTTATTTAGGCTTAGAAGTTGGAAAAACATTCTGGTATTATCAACAAGAGAATTTTGAATAAGCAAGATCATTTTCTTTTTATGCAATTCAAGATCATGTTTTCCTAGTCAATCCAGCAATCTCTAGAACACTTGCCATCAACATTCTTTTGTATTGTCATCTCTAATTCCACAGTTAAAATTTTTGGTTTTCTGAAGCCATTCTTCTTCTTGTTACAACTGCCATCAATGACTGGGCACCTCACTTTTGGTGACAATCATGGAAAACTATACAGTGAGCATAACTCATTACAGATGTTCTCTATTTGTATTCATACAGAGACTAACAATATTGCCATTGGCACTTCTTTACAGAGTTTTCTGGCCCCACTTATCTTCCTTAATAAATATCAACGATTTTCATAGTAAAACTATGCCTTGCTGAAGATGCCTAAATGAAGAATCATCATTTAGATTTGTAGAATCATCTTGGTCCTGCTCTTCATTTCTAAATATATAAGGATTTGCAAAATAGTTCATTTTGGAAATTTAATATTGAGACAGGTTGCTCATAATCTTTTCTTTTTCATTTTATTTTTTAATTTTTATTTTTGTACTAAATTTATTGGGGTGACATTGGCTAGCAAAATTATATAGGTTTCAAGTGTACATTTCTATAATACATCAACTATATATTGCATTGTGTGTTCATATTCTTATATTTTTGTTTGATCCAGAGCAACTTGGTTAATCTGCTTGTGCTTCTGCTTCCTCGCCTTTAAAATATAGATTATAATAGGGCTGACCTCATGGAGTTGTTGTGAGAGTTACATGGGTTAAAATTCACAAACCACTTATAGCCATGCTTGGCACAATATGAGCATTGTAAAGTACCAGCTGTAATTATTGTTCTTGAGACAATTCTTATCAGTCCCTATATTTTTCCTTACAAGTTATTCAATAGAATAAAATGATAGAAATGGACACCAGGAAAATTAAAACATATTTAAAATATTTTAGATGAATGCCAAATTCTATCTCATTAGGAAGAAATGAAGCTACACATTTTTCTTTCCATGCATACACTATCTTAATCAACAAACACCATGACATTTCAATCAATGATAATTCATTGCTAATGTCTCTTCGTAAATTAGTGCTGTTTTTTGTTAAAGGCTTTTTAAATAAAACGATCTACAGTTTTAGATTTTGTTGTTGTTAATTCAAAGACCCTTGCCCTACATTCAGTTTGTCCCCAAAGATCCTAGTCACCTACCACTAGATTAGCAGCAGGTTACAATGAAGAAAGCACTGGTCTGGACATCAAAAACGTGTCCTGAACTGGTTGTGTCTTTCACTGATTTTTTGTTTAAACAGGGCATTTCCCTTATTTGGACTTACTTTCCTGCAGGGGCTAAACAAAGATGATCCTTTATGATTATAAAATTTTGTAATTCTCAGAAGCTTTTTATATGTTATCTATAGAGGTTGGACAATATGACATAACTTCTCCAAAGTTCTACATATACATATGGACTTATACAGAAAATGAATTCTCCTCATCTAGATCATTCATATATCACTCAGCTTTGTATGTTTTTTTTAGAAACAGAAAATAGTTTATATTTAAAGCTAATTAATACCTTAATAATTAGAATATCCTTAACAGCATAGAAACTCTCATGCCTTTCTTTCCACAGAGCAACCACATAAATTTGTATTTTTATCCTTTGCAATTTTGTCCACTTTCTGGCTGCTTATTTTTATGAGTTGGCCACAAATATAAGTGAGGTAGTCATTGACAACGCTTGCTTCTCAAAATATAACTCCCCAAATATAGTGCCTTCACTCTTTCGTGTACAAACATATAGCTGTCTTCTGGGATTCCTACATATATATCCCAGTGCCAAGAAGCCATGGCTTGTTTTTACTTTCAGGATCACTAGTATCTAACAGGTAGGATTAATCACTTTATTTACAACTGGAACCATATACTGCACATTCCTGGAGACACCACTAGTGTCACAAAAGGTAGGACACAGTTCCTAGAGTCATATTCCTCTCTCCTCCCCCAAAAAAAGGAAACAGACAACCAACAAAGGAGCACTGATCTCAGGACTTCCAGGGGATGAGGACTGGGTGAGGCAGAAGACAGAGCAGGAATCCTTGAATGATTGGATGCAAATGTCCTGGAGTCTGGCTCACAAGGGAAGAAAGTCTAGGCTAAAGAAGTAGAGAGTTAGAGTAGTGGCCAGCCAGAGGGGCAGGGAGATGGGCTAAATCAACAGGTGCCATCGAAAGGCATAGCCCCAAGGCAACACTGTTATAGAGCTAGCACCAGGAAGGAAAGTTGAGTCTGAGATCTCTGTTCTGAGCCATAACTGGGATTAGAGAGTCTGAAGTTTTCAGGAGACCCCACCACGCTAAAGTAGGCCCACAGGTCTCCCACAGATTGAAATCAAGAATGAGCTTACAAATATAGATCACCAAACACAGAAAAACAAGCCATGATGTGTGAGAATCAGCAGACAAGAAACAAAGATTTAAACTGAAAGAACTGAAGATATTGAAATTGTTTGACATAATAGAAAATAGCTGTGTGAAATGTGTAAAGGACATGCAATTACAAAGATAACTATATTGTAAAACTACAAGAAATAAGGAGTTATAACTGAAAAACATTGTAATTAACAGAAATAAAATATAATTGAAATGACATACATTAAAATTAAAAGGCTCAATGAATGTCAATAAATAAATTAGAGAAAGGATAATAGGTTCAATAAAACAGGGGACCGGGCTGAAAATTCCAACCCTCTAATCATAATTTGGTCTTTCTGGTGGAAAGTCCCAATCCTGAATCTATGTAGCCTAGCCCCGCCTCCTCCACCAGACATCTCATATAAAAGACTCTCACCACTCTGAAGATTCTAAAGGATTTAGAAACTGTGTGCCAGAAACCAGGGACAGAGGCCAAACATTGATTTAAAAAAAAATTTTTATATTATGTTTCTTTTTAATTTAATATTGTCTTTTAATGGATGGTTTTAGTTCATTTATAATTATTGTGATTATGTGTACAAGGCATTGCTTTACATATTGAAAGTGAGACTTTCAGTCATTTTGATAATAGAGTATAGTTTTTTTCATTGCATTGATTGACTGAATTAACAAAAAGCAACCTTTTATTCGATATACTTGGCATTTATTAGGACAGAGAGTCCATTTTTCCAGAAAATTATTTTTAATGCAATTAAACTGAAAGATTTTATCCCCCCAAACAGGAGCTACAATACTGCCAATATTCCTTATTTCTCTGTAGTCAAAATAAACTTGAATCAAAGAGTCACAGAACCTCATAAGGGACCTGTGGTAGGCAAAATAATGAACCCTCAAAATGTCTCTGCCATGATTCCCAAAACCTGTGAATATTACTTTACATAGCAAAAGGAGCTTTGCAGATGTGATTAAGGTTATAGATTTTGAGATGAGGAGATTACGCTGGATTCTCAAGATGAACCTTCTCTAGTCACATAAACTCTTAGATTAGACAACCTCTCCCAACTGTGGTCAGAGAGATGAGATGACAGATAAAGAGACACAAGAGAGGAGGCAGGACAGAGACAGCTACCTGCCATCACTGGCTTTGAAGACAAAAGGGCCAATAAACCAAAGAGTGCAGGTGAGACCTAAAAGCTGAGAAGGACCACCAGTGGACAACCAGTAAAGAAATGGGAACCTCAACTCTGCAATTGCAAGGGAATGAACTCTCCCAACAAGCTGAATGAGCAAGGAAACAAGATTTTTGCCTATAGCCTCCATAAAGAAATACAGCCTTGTTGATACTTTAAGTTGAACCCAATGAGACCTGGGTCAGGCTTATAACCTAGAGGAATAAGAGATAATAATATGTGTTTAAACCACTATGTTTGTAATTTGTATGACAACAATAGAAAACTAATATAGGACCTTAGTGGATAGAGAAGCAACTTTGTCAAAGTCACACAACTTTTAGCAATAACACTAGGAGTAGAACACAGTTTGATTCCATTTTCTATTGATTTGCTCTTAGTGAAATTGGAATATACCTATATTTTCCTGGTAATAAATATTGAACTGCTTCCTAATGGACATTAAACAAATTACCAGATGTTCTGAAGGATACCAATAAATACCAGTGGTATTAAATGAACGTCAATTAGTTTTCAAGGAAAAGAATAAACTTTTGTATGTTTGCTGGGAGGGATTAAAACAATTTCCATATTTTTAAAAATTTTGTTTCACACATATCACTTAAGAAATGTTCATTTTATTGGCAACAGAACAGATGTAGATCAGGGAAATGTAAACCAAAACCACAATCGAATATCACCTCACACCTGTCAGAATGGCTATTATCAAATAGACAACAAATAAGTGTTGGCAAGGATGTGGAGAAAAGGGAACCCTTGTGCACTGTTGGTGAGATTGAAAATGAGTACAGCCACTATGGAAAACAGTATGGAGCTTCCTAGAAAAATTAAAAATAGAACTAGCATCAAACCCAGCAATTCCACTTCCTAGAATTTATCTGAAGAGAATGAAAACACTAATTTGAAAACAATATATACAACCCTATATACAGTGCAGCATTGTTTACAACAGCCAAGATATGGAAGCAACCTAGGTGTTCATTCCTAGATGAATGGATATAGACGATGTGGTACCTATACACAATGGAGTATTACTCAGACATAAAAAAGAATGAACTCTTGCCATTTGTGACAACATGGATGGACCTAGAGAGTATTATGCTAAGTGACATAAGTCGCACAGAGAAAGACAAATACCATATGACTTCAGTTATATGCAGAATCTAAAAAGTAAAACAAATAAACAAAAGGAAACATAAACAAACTCATAGATACCGAGAACAAACTGATGGTTGCCAGAGGGGAGGATGGTAGGGGGATGGGAAGAAAAGGGGGAGGGGATTAAGAAGTGCAAATGTCTAATTATAAAATAAGTCTCGGGGATGTGATATACAGCATAGAGAATATAGTCATTAATATGTAATTACTATGTAAGGTGACAGATGGTTACTTACTGAGATGATCACTTTCGAAGGTATATAAATATTGCATTACTATATTGTATACCTGAAACTAATACAATATTGTATGTCAACTATATATATATATATATATATATATATATATTTTTTTTTTTTAAGTAGGATATTTGCTGCAGTTGTTAGTACTTCAAGAGAAGCCGGTCAGATTCCATAGAGTCCAGGCTGGAATTCTACATAATGTATTGCTTTATTAGTTTAATAAAATACATATTTTTAAATATAAATATAAGAAATCCAGAAAAATATAAAGGGATTTTTTTTCAAAACCAAGAGATTATAGAATTTTTAAATAAGCCATATAGGACTATTAAAGTTGGAAAGCCAGCAAATTATAATGGAAATGAGCTTGAACTTGGATGCAAAAGGAATTTCATGGTGTAGCTTTGGGCAAAAATACCTCTAAGGCTCAATATTTTCATCTGTAAACTAGTGGAGGACCGAAACTGTTCCTGTCTGAATGCCATATTATTTTAAGAACCAAATAATATAATAAAGATGAAAGTGATGTGGAAAGGGGTCACAGGAGGTACCCTGGACTCGAAGCCAGAAGAACTGAGTATTACTTTCCAATCTGCCATGTGACATTGTATAATAAGACATTTAATTCCTCAAAACTTCAGTTCTACCATCTGCAAAGTGGAAATAATACAAGTTCTTCAAACTTTACAAGATATCACCTTTGAAAATATTTTCAAATAAGAAAGCTATATATACGTGAGACTTTTTTGGTACATGAAAGGGATAGCTTACTCTCAAGAAGTCATGTCTGAAGAAATCTAAATACTTTCAGAATAAATGATGTGATAATGCATTGTGGATGGAATTGTTCTCCCAGATATATAAGTAATACTATTTCTAGCCTTCAATGCAAAGCCACGAGTTTAGATTAACTTCCAAAGGAACTTAAACTTTAAAAGAAATATACTGTTTGAAATAGAACCATTAAGTATATGAATGAGACTACCAGAGAGACCTAAAGTCAAACCAAAAAAGAAAGGCATTGACAGAAACTATCTGGAAGTCAAGAGGTGAACAGTGAAAAATACTGGGATGCTTGAAGAGGACTGCCACATGCCACTTCCTGGACAGTGGACTCTTTCCCATGTGTTTTCAGAAATACCTGAAACATCATAAAACACCCCAGTGATAAGAAGTATCACACATCTCTTTGTATATTGAAATGTTATAAATCCAAAATTCCATCCAGAGGGTGCCAAAACCATGTATACACATTTTAAGATTCTAATACTCAATACATATCGATAACAAAAGATGAATACAAGTCACATTTGACTTCTGCAATTACAAGAGGTGCTCCAAGTGGTTACCATCAGTGTGCAGACACTTTGATTATGGCGAACTACTGCTTGAGCAACGCTGACCAAAGCATCTGCTTGTATACATTTCTTTGGCACCCCCAGTATTAAGAAACATAAAAGTAGAAGACTTTTTATATATTGGCTATCTGAAAAGCTTTGCCTTACAAAGATGATTATAAGACTCTAATATTCATGTTTAGAACACAATTCCACTAAAATAATTAATTATATATGCTCTGATGGGCCAGGTAACTCTTTTTTGATACAAATTTCAAAAGAAAAGATGTATGTTCTGTTCAGTTGGTCAGAATCCAGAAATTCTTATATATGCTCATTACTTGTACTTTCCACTATTGACCCAAAAATGTTGATCTACTGTTCAGAACTCTCTGGAAACCACCCTGGAGGCTATCAAACTTTTCTGTACAAAAAATTTATCTCTCTCTTCATATAGTTGTTTATAAATATTAAACTTTCAATCCAAAATTAGAATTTTAATTTCTTAAAATAAATAGTAGAACATCTCTTGGCAAATCCACAGTATGAAATTCTACATCTTCAAAAAAGATAGGATCATAAGTACAATCACCAGATCATCAAATAGAAATGGAATAGCAAAATATTATTTAAAAATTTTTACAAATACTAGTTAAATAGCACAATCATAATAATTAAATTATAAAGATCAACAATAAAGAAAATTATAGTACATTTGTATAATATGTTTAAATGACTCCTTGAAATCTCCACTATCCATTGCTTATCTTTGTAATCACTCAGGCTGAATGTAAATCTGTCTGATTTTTATTCATTACAGGAACGTAATTTACTTATCCTTTTCATCTTATAGTGCAATTGGTAAGTGTATCTACTTTATATGACAGTGGTGAAGAATAAAGAATATGTGCAAAGCTCCTACCATAATACTGGGAACATACAAGGTCTGACAATTAAGTTTGCGAACTTGTTGCAATGCTGTTGCTAACCTTCTTTTGATATTTGTACCAACTAGACAAACAGTTAACCAAGTTTAATATTTGGAAGTGCTGAAAAGTCTGCGTGAAAAGTTACACTACCTGAACTTTTCACCAACAATTCATGGCTCTTGCATTACGACAATGCACCAGTTCACACGGCACTGTCTGTGAGGGAGTTTTTAGCCAGTAAACAAATAACTGTATTGGAATACCCTCCCTACTCACCTAATCTGGCCCCCAATGACTTCTTTCTTTACTCAAAGATAAAGAAATATGGAAAGGAAGACATTTTGATGACATTCAGGACATCAAGGGTAATATGACGACAGCTCTGATGGCTATTCCAGAAAAAGAGTCCCAAAATTGCTTTGAAGGGTGGGCTAGGTGCTGGAATCATTGCATAGCTTCCCAAGGGGAGTACTTCAAAGGTGAGGGTAATGATATTCAGCAATGAGGTATATAGCACTTTTTCTAGGATAAGCTCGCAAACTTAATTGTCCCACCTTGTAATATACCATCGATAAATGGAAGATACTTTGTTTTTGTGGTCCACAACCACAGGCAAGAGAGGAAAAACATTCTACTTTCACAAATTAAAGATCTTGAGAGCTAGATCTAGTTAGTACCCATTTTAGGAAAGTCATTGTAATAATCAAAGCAACATTTTATAATTATATAGGTCATTATCATTTAAAACACTTTATAAATACCTTATTTGATACAAATTCATAGCAATAGCTAATTCTTATACTTTTAGAGTACAGACAATTGAGACTCAGAGAAATTGACATTTTAATAATAATGTTTAGTGTAGTAGACATATTTTGGTTGCCTAGGATTTTTCTTTATTCTGGAAAATGTTCTGTCCTCTTCATTTATAGAGTTCCTGTGAGAAATTCCAAGTCTTCCATAAATCCATACTTCTGCCTACAATGGATTGGCCCAAGAGTGGAAACAAGACTTAAGTGGAGCCAGTAACAGCAGCCCGCATTCACAGTGGCCACAACTGATTAGTCCAAGGGTGGACATCTGACTCAGTCTGAGCCAGAGTCCCTTCCCAAGGCTCTTTGAACTTAAGCCAAAAAAGTTTCTCTTTGATAACAGAGCTTTTATATGTTTTACTCTGGAGTTGTTGGCATCTATGACTTCTATAGAATGGGGGCTGTTGCTTCTGAGCCAGAAAAAAAAAATGAAGTAAATACAAAAACAGAAATGAAGATGAAATAGAGTAAGAGAGTCCTTATCCCATTTATTCATGAGATCCAGGTTTTTCACATTCTTGTCCTTGGGCTCCTTGGAGCACACTAGTATCTTTATAATAAATTCTGTTTTGGCTGAAGCTAGTGCATATAGTTTTTATAACTTGGAGCCAAATGAGTCTAAAATGGAGTTTTCTTAGACTAAATTTGGTGCTCTTTTCACTAGACAGATTTCTAATAACCATCACTGTTCTTCAAACACCTCTTTTTGCCATTTTTATGCATTTAATCTTTGGTCCTACTGGTCAAGAACTGTAAAGGGTTGTGTTCAAATTCTATGTATGCACTTAAAGCATTAGAGTATATAAGAAGGAAATTATACAAAACAAAAAGAGAAAGACCCATGTCCTAAAACTGTTTCAATTCATTTGGCACACACTACAATTCAACGTGTGAATAATGAATTCATTAAACTTGCCCTACTCCATATACTCTCAGCCCATTCCACATGGGGTTTTTGTTTGTTTGTTTTGCTGCTGTTTAGAACTTCCAACCCCAGCCTACAAACTTGGCAGCTCTTCACTTAGCTAAGTTTGTTATGCAGGTCTCTGCACAGAGATAATTTATTCCAGGAAGCTATCTCTAATTTCCAAGTCTCCATACTCTATAAGCACCTGCATTAAACCTATCATAACTCTTATCACTTTGCTTTGGAATTGCCTGATAAAAGTTCACCAGTATAAAGTAATCCCAAGAATGCAATAACTATCCTGCTCAATACTGTATCTTCAGTGGCTATGACTCTGTTTACATACAGCAGACACTCAGCAACTATTTATGATAGTCTCTTTTGTGAATAAACTTCTTTAGAGATTTTTATAAACTTCATATCACCGATGAGGTATCTTATTTACTGATAAACACATTTGAGTTACTCACTTGTGTTGGGATGGACATTAGATTGAAAACCACTTAATTCTAAACTTCCTGAAGTCCTCTTCTGAAGGCCCATAAAAAAAGTATTAAAGGCAAATTTAAATAGGTACTGAAATAGGAACTGTCTTCAAAGCATAGTTAGACAATTATATTGATAATGAAGAATGAAAATTAATATCTGTACTCCGCCAAAGAACAACAGGAATGTGAAATATTGTTCCTTAGAAAAGTAATTTGCAACAGGTTAAAATTGAAAATTATAACTGTGCATCATCTAACTAGCCAATTGACTCCCAGATTTTGGCAATGCCATTGTAAACTATGTATTCTCAAAGCCAAAATGTCTTGCTTTATGTGAGTGGATATAACTACATAACCAAATCTCTCTTAGATTATATTAGAAATGACAGTGATGAAATAAAAAAAAATCTCAGTTAAGAAAAAATACGTATGCTCAGATTCCACCAGCAATTTAAATGGCATGAAGCAAATGATCCCCTCACTGGGTAACATCAATCTGACATAAACAATAGCACCAGGAGAGAAACATACCTAAATATACTCCTGTCACAAGGACTTAGGTTGAAGGCAGGCAAAGAGAACCCAATGTTTTCGTTTCCATCAACTGTTTGATGCAGTGTTTTCATCCTATTGCTGATTTTGGCCCTTATGAACACTCTACTGTTTTTCTTAGGATTTCTAGAAATAGCACATTTCAAATTACAAGGGCATTGTGTATTCTAAGCCAGGAGAAGGGCAGTGCTGAGTAACGTGGTAAGCCTAAGATCTGCCTGGCACATTGTATGTGTCTAATAAACTTTTTGAATCAATGAATGAATTCATCAATTAGTTTATCTCTTGGCTATGCACTTTGAATTTATTTATTTTGCATATGTGCTCTTTAATTTTTAATTAACAAAAAGAAGGAGAAGGAGAAGAAGAAGAGGGAAAGGAGGGGGAGGAGGAAAACGGGCAGAGAGCAAAGCAGTCCTAATCATAAGCAGAATGGGAAGCTTCTAACAAGTCTTGAGTTTAACTTTCACCTCTCCAAAATATGCCTAATGAGTCTGTCATTAGAATCACTTTGGGTTTAAGAGCACCAGTCAAATTTAAATGTTTTCTTTCGATTGAGTATTTGAATATAAATACACTTATGGCCCTTAATATGAGAAGAAAGTAATTTATATATTTCCCCAGAAAAGACCAAGAAGGAAACAGAAAAGGGACAAAGAAATTATATTACTATGGAGCTATAGTTCAGCAAATGGTTATCATATAAAAATAATATCTTATTAATATTATGCCAAGATATTTACTAAATATATTTACTAAATATTTATAAATAAAATGGACAATTTTCTACAAATATAAATTTAGTGTAACTCCCTCAAGAAGAAATAGAAAACATAAATAGTCATTAGACTATTAAAGGAATTATATTAGCAGTTGAAACCTACCCAGGTAATCCAAAGCACATCAGACTGTATTGCAGATGAATTCTACTGAATGATAAAGGAAAAGTTTGTTACAAACTTCACAAACTCTAGCAAAGAAAGAAGGAAAAGAAGACATATGCTGTAACTTATGTTTTTGAGTATACTATAACCTTAATACCAATATAGTTATATGAAAAGGAAAGTTTAGGATAAAATCACTTCTGATAATTAAAACAAAAAGGAGTAATATGTATTGGATTTGTTCCATGAATGCAAGAAAGAAATTAATAATAAAAAAATATTATTCACCACATTAACAGATTAAAGAATATTCAGATAATCACAGGCCAGGAAAATAGTTTAGTAAAATTCTATACAAATTAATGAAAAACTTTTATAAAATCAAGAGGAGACAAGACATCATTACCCAATCAAGAGGATATACAGAAAACCTACAACAAATACCACACTTAATAGTGAACTTTTAAAGGCATTCTCTTGAAATTCAAGAATGGATGGATCCTGCCATTATCATTTTCAATCCACATCATCCTGGAGGCCAAGTCCATCATAATAAGACAGTAAAAATAAGGTTTAAAGAAATAAAGATTGAAAAGAAAGAAACTAAACAATATTTACTAATATACTACATGATTATTTGCATAGATACCACAAAAGAAAACAGGCATTGTGTAAAAATTAATAAGAAATATGTCAAGATTGAAGGTTATAAGGTAGGTTTTTTTTACTGAGTCTTATATCTACACACTAGCAACAAACAGTAAATGAAATTTTCAAAACAGCATTTTAAATAATCAAAAGAAAACAATTGATAGAAATAAATTTAATAAAAGAGCTTCATGGAGAAAAGTATAAAACCTTACCATAAGAGATTTTAAAGTACCTGGATCAGTGAAGAAATGTACTGAAAATGCAGTGTTTCTTCTATGTGTCTGTGGCTGCACAATAGAATTACTTGGGGAGTTGTAAAAAGTACTGACATCTGAGTTCTGGTCAAGATGGCAGAGTAGGTAAACGCTGTGCTCTCAGGACCACATAAAAATTACTAAACTACAGAAACACCATCATTGAGAACCACCTGAAGCCTAGCTGAACAGAAGTCCTATAACTAAGGGTATACAAAGAATCCATATGCAGACTGGTAGGAGGGGCAGAGACTCGGAACAGGCTGATCCCCATACCCACATGTGGCAGTTAAAAATTGGGAGGGATATCTCAGCTGTGGAGGGCCCCCCTGAGGAGTGAGGGTTCCCAGCCCCACAACAGACTCTCCAGCCCAAAGCTCTAGTACCAGGAAGAGAAGTCCCCCAAACTTCTGACTGTGAAAACCAGCAGAGATTGTGGCTCAGTGAGATGGCAGGCTGCTAGAGTCCCAGAAGCTCCTCTTAATAAGCCTGCACACAGACTTACTCACTGACAGACACACTTGCTCTGAGCTCTAGCTACTGGGGAAGCAGTTTGAAAGATACCAGGGACATACAGAGAGGAAATGAATTATCTGGCTTAATGGCAAGGGCAGGAAGAGCAGCTTTTTCCCAAACAGAAGTGCTGGCAGAATCCATTATTCCTTTGTTAAGCCTAGCATCCTAGCCTGCTCAAACAGGTGGGCACCATATCTGAATCTCCATTTGCCCCACCATGGTAATTCTGAGGCCTTACCCCACTCAATTTGCTGGCATACCCAAGCTTTTTCCAGTGGCTTTTTCATATAAATGGCCTGTCTTGGCTCATGCTTCAGACTTTCCTCAAATTGTTCAAAGGTTCACAAACCCCAAAAAAACAGCATCTGGCCTCAGTGTTCCTCATATCTCTTGCTAACCAGCCGCAAACTTGACACTAGTGGCAGCTGGCATCAGTTGAAAGCTTAGCTTCTCCCAGGCACCTCCAAGCCCAGCCTGGGTGAAAGACATCTGCAGATCACTTTGTGGCCCATGCCAGGTAGCCCTGGGCAGGGTGCAGGCTGTTGAACTTGGCCTGCAACTGGGCCCCTCCCAGAAGGCCCTAGGGCCAGCATACCCAGTGGCCAGCCTCTGATTGTGCCAAAGCCCCACTAGGCCACCTCCACATATGACACACCCAAAACAGACTAGGCAGGCACCAGAGCCCTGATAAAGCTGACCTGCTCCGTAGGGTCAGCCCCTGCACAGCAGCTCCTCCACTGTAGTCACCACAAGCCCTCACAATCAATCAGCCTGAAGTTCAGTTTCTCCCACTGATGTGTAAACAGCAACCAAGGTTCAGCTACAACAGGAGAGTAAATACAACCCACACAAGGGACACATCCACAGCACCCAGCTCAGGTGACCGGGGAGACTGTGCCACTGGGCCCCACAGGACATCTACTACATAAGGCCACTCTACTAATACCAGGACACATAACAGCCCTGTCTAATGTATAGAAACAAACACAGGGAGAAAGCCAAAATGGGCAGACAAAAAAACATGTCCCAAATGAAACAGAACAAACCTACAGAAAAAGAACTAAACAAAATGCAGACAAGCAATCTACCAGACACAGAGTTCAAAACACTGATTATAAGGATAGTCAATGATTTCAGTGAGAACTTCAACAAAAAGATTAGAAACATAGGGCTGGCTGAGTCGCGCGTTGGTTAGGAGTTGGCTTGGGATGCCAGCTCTGAGCAACAGGGCTCCGGTTTGGATCCCCCATGAGGGCCAGTGATGCTGCCCTCTACAGCTAAGATGGTGAACAACAGCTCAACCTGGAGCTGGGCTGCCATGAGTTGCTGGTGATGGCATAAGCTGCAGTGAGGCTGGCAGGCAGCTGGCATGAGCTTTCATGAGCTGCCATGAGCGGTCATCCAATGGCTGGCAAGTGACTGCCTCACCTGGGAAGAGCACAATGATAATACCAACATGGGCCAGTGAAGCGACATTCTCCACAACTAGACTAAAGAACAAGAGGATAGCAACACGTCTGTTCCCCTTCCCCAATTCCCCAACACTGTTCCCCTCCCCCAATTCCCCAATAAAATCTTTAAAAAATTAGAAACATAAAAATGGAGATAGAAAACAAAAAAAGAATCAGTCAGAAATTAAAAATACAAAAACTGAAATAAAGACAGTAGAGGAAGCAACAGTAAATTAAATGAAGCAGATGTTTGAATCAACAATTTGGATGATAAGGTAGCAGAAAACACCCAATCAGAAAAGCAAAAAGCAAACAGAATCCAAAAACTATGACATTTTAAGAGGCCTCTGAGATGATATCAAGCATACCAACATTCACATAATGGGGGTACCAGAAGGAGAAGAGAGAGAGCAAAGAACTGAAAACTTATTTGGAGAAATAATGACTGAAAACTTCCCTAACCTGGTGAAGTTAATAAATATACAAGCCCAGGAAATACAGAGAATCCCAAACAAGATGAATCCAAACAGGCTCACACAAGACACATCATGATTAAAATGGCAAAGTTTCAAGATAAAGAGAGAATCTTAAAAGTTAGTTATCTACAAGGGAGCTCCCACAAGACTGTCAGCTGATTTCTCAACAGAAACTTTGCAGTCCAGAAGGTATTGGCACAAAATATTCAAAGTGATGAAAAGCAAGGACCTATAACCATGATTACTCTACCCCGCAAAGCTGTCATTTAGAATCAAAGGACAGATAAAGATCTTCCCAGACAAGAAAATGCTAAAAGAGTTCATCACCACCAAACCAATATTATAAGGACTCTTAGAGGAACTTCTTTAAGATTACATAATAAAAATATGAATAAAAATATGAATAAGAAAATGGCAATAACTACATATCTATCAACAATTACTTTCAATGTAAATGGATTAAATGCTCCAATCAAAATATAGGGAAGCTAAATGGATAAGAAAACAAGACCCTTACTTATACTGCCTACAAGAGACTCACTTCAGATCGAAAGACACACACAGGCTGAAAGTAAAGGGATGGAAAGAGATATTTCATGAAAATGGAAATTAAAAAAAAAGAAGCTGGGGTAACAATACTTATACTAGACAAAATATACTTTAAAACAAAGGTTATAATAAGAGACAAAGAAGGACCCAGCAATGCCACTTCTGGGTATTTATCTGAAGAAAACCAAAACACTTAATTTGAAAAGATACATCTATGCATCCATATGTTCATTGCAGTATTATTTACAATAGCCAAGATATCAAAGCAACCTAAGTGTCCATCAGTAGGTGAATGGGTAAAGAAGTGGGACATATACACAATGGGATATTACTCAGCCATAAATAAAGAAGGAAGTTTTGCCATTTACAACAACATGGATGGACCTAGAAGGCATTCTGCTAAGTGAAGTAAGTCAGACAGATAAAGACAACTAAAATATGATCTCACTCATATGTGAGATCTAAACAACAAAATGAACAAAGAAATCAGAAACAAATTCATAGATACAGAGAACATATTGATGGTTGCCAGGTGGGAAGAGGTTGTGGGGATGGTTAAAAAGGGGGAAGGAATTAAGAAGTACAAATTGGTAGTTGCAAAATAGTAATAGTCATGGGGATGTAAAGTATAGCATAGGGAATATAGTCAATAATAGTGTAATAACTATGTATGATGTCAGATGGGTACTAGATTTATCAGAATGATCATTTTGTAAGTTTTATATTTAATCACTATGTTGTAAACCTGAACCTAGTATACTATTGCATGCCAACTGTAATTCAAAATTATTGTTAAATTTAAAAAATAAATAACTGAGGGCCGGCCGAGTCGCGCGACGGTTAAGAACTCGCTTGGGATGCCAGAGGGCCCCGGTTCGGATCCCACATATGAGGGCCAGTGACACTGCCCTCCACAGCTAAGATGCTGAACAACAGCTCAACCTGGACCTGGGCTGCCGTGAGTTGCCGGCGACGGCGTAGGCTGCAGTCCCTGTGGCAGTGGATTGCCATGGGCTACTGTATGTAGCCGGCAGCCAGCGTGAGAGGCCAGAAGCTGCAGTGAGCGGCCGTCCAGAAGCCGGAGACTGATCTGCCTCACCAGGGAAGAGCGCAATGATGGTGCCAAATTGGGCCAGTGAAGCAACATCCTCCACAACTAGACTGAAGAACAAAATGACAGCAACTTGTCTGTTCCCATCCCCCCAATTCCCCAATAAAAAAAAATTAATAAATAAATAAATAACTGAAAGTACTGACACCTGTGCTCCACTCCCAAAAATTATGATTTATTTGGCCTGGTGCATAGACTTGGCCCTGGAAGTTTGCAAATCTCCCCCAGGTGATTCTAATGTGTAGACAAGTTTGAGAACCAATGATTTAGTGGATGCTGGGGTGCCCACCCAGCATCCCACTGGAAGACAGAAATACCCATTCCTCCAGCTGCTGGAAAGATAGGCAACTGAGAGATCTTAAATGAGTCCTCTCTTTGGGATTTTTCCCTCAACAAATTTAGCTGAAGATAATGGAATTGAATTCCTCTGTAACATTTTCGTGGTCGCTTCTCTCAATTCTTTGCTTTAAAGATAACCACTAACTTGGATTAGGTATTTTGCATTTCCATGCATGTCTTTATTCTTACACTACATATGATGTATCCCTGATGATACACAATATTGAATTACATCATACCATATATTCTTCTTGCTTTATTTGCTCAATTGTTTGTAAGAGCAACTCATATTAATAACTGTAATTCTAACTCATTTCTCTTCAGTGCTGCATAGATTTCCACTGTATGCACATGCTATAGTTTATCCATTTTCCTGTTGATTCCTTGCATTTAGGGTGATTCCATTTTTCTTAAGGAGATGGTTAAAGGATTTGGGGATGCCCAAAATAATTTATAATTTCTTTAAATACACATGGAAAGAGATAGAAAGTCTGGGAGGTGTGGAAAGCCATTGAATATGGCACTATAAAAGGGAAGAAGTAAGAATGAGAAAAAGCATGAGAAAGCTAACTGGGGTCCATGCCTCCTGAGGCCCAGCCAGAGGACCATTCTCTTTCCTATCTTCTGTCAGGCTTCATTTTCTTCCTCTTTTTTTATTTATGTATATATATATATATATATATATATATATATATATATATTTTAGCTGAGCCATCTTGCCACCTGTTGGCAGCTCAGCTCGGGCCGGACTCGAACCGCTGTTGCTCAGAGCTCAAACCTTTGAGCGACCTCTTAGCCAACTGAGCCACTCAGCTGGCCCCATTTTCTTCTTCTTTATCACAACTACCATAAGACAATTTTTTTAAAATCCTTATCTCTTTTCTCCTGAGGCAGTCCTAAAATGACATGTGAGGCAAATTACATCCTATGACAGAAAACATTTTTTTCCTTACCCTCGTGTTTTCTCCTTCTTGTACACACAGTACAATCCTATAGCATTAGCAGAGGAAGGCATGGTATTTATGAATTCACATTTTGGAAAGGGTGAGAGCCTAAGTTTTATAATCAGACAAACTTGGAGGAAATGATACTGAGTGTGGGAATTACTTTGCCTCTCCAAGTTTTAATTTCTTCATCTGTAAAATGGAAAGAAAATTTAAAATAAAATACTCCTTTAAGGGTTAAATGTAGAACAATTGAGATATGCATGGAAAGTCCTTGGATGCATGCTTGGTCTACAGAAAGTACTCAGTAAATGCCAGCTGTTTTTTTTCAAATTGGTCTATATTTCTTATAAAATAGTACATCAGCTGTCACTGTAGAATATTACCAAGTTGTGATTGCTGTCACAAATTAACACCTCTGATGGAATAATCTTCTTGGGAACAGGTTATGCTAAATTCTGATTCTATGAATTCCTTTAATGGTCCCCAATTGGTACAAAAGTCAATCAGTGATGCACATTCACAAAAGTGAACTTGAGGTAACCACTCATAAATTATATTCACACACATTTTGTTTATCACCTGATGCACAATTGTTTTTGATACTATTTCAATAGATTCTAGAAGTTAAATGCTCCTGAAGTTATTGTAACACCTTTGATAAAAACAATACAAGTTTACTGAAAGCACTGATAAATCTAGAGTTCATAGTTTCCTAGGTGGTTTCATATAAACTGAGACTTCTTTGAAAATACTCACACATGCAAAATTTCACATATATGTGTAATCTCCCAGACAGCAATTTATCGGCTTTCATTATATTTCAAAAAATATCTCTGACACAAAGGTGAACAAATCCTAGTCTACTTAAACCAAGTTTGGGTGAGTTATAAGCCATGATCTAGTGTTTCCCTTTTGTGTTGGTCCTGGTGGCCTATGATTTCTAAGGTCCTTGCATGTGCATGGCATTGATCTATATTACCTAGTTCACCTTATGACAGAGCACATTTCTCCCCCTGGCAATCACTTGTTATAGATGCAATGGATGAAACCACCTCTATGTTGTTACTGCTAGAATGAACTTTCATCCTAGTTTGCCTAAAATGGTCTTATTTTATACCTGTCCCCCAGAATAATTATTAATAACACCTCTTTCACTCTCAAAAGTGTCCCAGTTTGAATGACAAGATTACCATAAACACAACTCAAGAATGGATGAGGACAAGACTGGCTTTTGATGAGGCCCCTTCATCTCCCCCACCCCCCAAAAAAAATTGAAATCATCTAAATGAACATAGCTAGTCTTGCCAGCAGCCAAGAAAGATGAGTAGCAAGCATTCTTACCAATCTTAAGTAACTCAGTCCAAACAGGAGCTAACAGCCCCTACAGCAGACTTTTACTGAGGAGTCAGAATGGGGCTAGGTGGTTAAAAAGAAGCCATTTCCATACTGCAAAACTCCAGGAAGCAGTTCTATGACAGCATGATGGATGAGCACTTGCCCCAACATTGCCCTTTCACTGGCCAAACCACCTAACCCCTGAACTGATACAACTACTTTTAGAATTCAGATTCTCAGAATTCTTGGTAACTTGTCCAGATCCCAAAACTAACTTCATAATTCCCAGAAAGAAAACATGCCATGAAAATTCCTGAAGTACCACCAGAAGTCAGTCCTAGATGTACTCTTTGAGTGAAAAAAAAAAATGATTACTATATTTTCTATGCCTGTCTTTCACGACAGGAAGACTGTATGAAGATAGAAATGACAGCACAATGGATGTTGACATGATGGAAAATATGTTATATTTTTATTAGATATTATCAAGTGAAAGCTGAACACAGCATTGTTTTGAACATTATATTGAAGGAGGCCACAAAAATGAATTCATTTCTACCTTAGTGATGTGGAAATCTTAGTGATATAAAACGCTTCACAAAAGGAGATCACCCCAAGTGTCAAATCTACTTGTCAACAAAACAATTTATAAATATAATAAAGTGATTAAAAATACACAAAAATTATATTTAAATTTAGAATTATGTTAAAAATTATATGCTAAGTGGGATGATTCTACATGACATAAAAATCTCCTCAGAAGAAATTCCTCTTTTAGTCTAAAGCTAAAGCTGTAAGTAAATTGAACGAATGTGAACATATGACGCCAGTGAGGGTTAGGGGTAAATATCACCGGAATCCACCTGGCTTGAGGAGTAAGAATCCTCCTGTTGAAAGTATTTTATTAAGGGAAGCATACCATTCAATTTTATAATCTCCACAGAGAAAAATCCTGTGGAACAAGTACCCATCCTACAAAAAAGCACAAACAGGACCTGCGTTCTGATAACAGTGCTGCTGGTCTCACTAAACATTCTTACGCTGCTGACTGAGATTTCTCCTACAACTTGAAAAAAGTGAAAGTTCAGCCATTAATTGGCCCCTAGGGACACGTTCCTTGTTCAAAAATCCAGTCTCACCATGTAAAGTAAAACCCAGTTGTATGTCAACCTTGAAGGGATGGGTGTTTTTCATTTGGCTGAAGAATGTGATATGTACAACATGAGCTGGGAACACAATTTAACCCAGTTCCCACCCAAACCCTAAATCCAAATGAATCCCTCTCGGATTTTATCTGCCTGGTACAATAGAAGCTCTGTCAAGTTAAAAGAAAGCTGTGATGTGATGAACTATGTGGACTCCTCTTCACAGAAGTAAAGCTGGTGCCAAAAAGCTGGAAATTCTATAGGATGAAACCATATACTGCCTAGGCTTCTAGTCCTCATTTATACCTACCCATCCCTTGTTTGGCTGTCTGAAGCTATCCCAAAAGACATACTATTTCTATCAACACGAGTGTAGGCAATGTTATTTACAGATGCCATCTACGAATTTATTAGCTTTTATTCCTTCCGTATGCTTCCAACCCCACTAGGCTATCCTGCTTCCCATCCTACTTCCCATGCCCACTGTTTGATGAGTATGGCGGGTTTAGAGAGGATGTCTTCCTTGGGCATCCTTCCCACCACTAAGCTGGTCTTAGCGCATTGTTTTGAGTGCTTGAAAAGCTAAGCACGGAGTGCTCTGACCCAACCTTAGATTCATGCCTGGTCTCTAAGGTGTTCAAGGAGAAGATAGGGTTTTTATAGATCCCCAGTGAAAGCTTTGGTAGGACCACAGCATGGCACCTCATGGAAACTGGAAATATCTGACCCCTTATTTTCTCTAAATAATCTGCTTTTTTATGTTCCATAAAACTTTAGGGAAAGTTAGGAACCCTGGGACTGCATGAGGAATATAACTTCCCCTAGTTGCAGGTGGTTGTGAACTGGCATCTGCATATTTAAAGCTATCTAGAAAATACATTAAACAATGTAGTTCTAAAACACATTTTATAATAAGTAGTAACAACATCTGTGGACAATTGTTTATAAGTGGGTTCTTAGTCACATCGAGTATATAGTAATTAAAAATCTATCCCTATAAGTAGGTGTAAAATATGTTTATATAGCTACAGCTCTCCTTCTCATTAATTGAAATTTGCCTATTTAGGTTTACCATGCCCTAATGTATATTAAGAAGAATTTTTTCACTGTAGTTAGTTTCCTTTCTACACGGTGTGATGGTTAGTTTTATGTGTCGACTGGGCTCACGGTGTCTAGATATTTGGTCAGACATTATTCTGGGTATCCTGTGGGGTGTTTTGGGATAAGATTTAACATTTTTTTAAAATTAAAGCTTATTGGGGTGACAATGGTTAGCAAAGTTACATAGATTTAAGGTGTGCAATTCCATAATACATCATCTATATATCACATTATGTGTTCACCAACAGAGTCAGTTTTCTTTCTATCACCATATATTTAACCCCCTCTACCCTCATTTGAATTGATAAACTGAGTTAGGCAACTGTCCTCCCAGATGTGTCACTCACCCAATCAGTTAAAGGCCTGAACAGAACAAAAAGGATCACCCTCCCTAGAGTAAGAAGGAACTTCTCCTGCCTGGTTGCCTTGGGGCTGGGACATCTGTGTTTTCCCGCTAGGAAGTCTGGGGAGGTTTTGGGTGTTGAACACCCAGAGTGTTTTCAACTTTTCTTGGTTGTTGAACCTGCCAGTTTTGGGACTGCAGCTTATACCATGACCTCTCCTTGTTCTCAGGCCTTTGCACTCAGGCTGGAATGACAGTATTGGCTCTCCTAGGCCTCCAGTTTGCCAACTGCAGATCTGGGGACTTCTCAGCCTCCATAATAACATGAACCAATTCCTTACAATCAAGCCCTTTTCTGTGTGTGTGTGTGTGTGTGTGTGTGTGTGTGTGTGTGTGTACACACATCCTGTTGATTCTGTTTCCCTGGAGGACCCTGACTAATACACATGAGGAAAACCACCAAAATAATTGCAAAACCAATAAACACAAACCTTAGACTGTGGAATTCAAGTCTAATCCAAATGGATAAATAAATTCTCAAATATCTAGTGAGCCCAAAGCTGCAGTGGTAGACACAGAAGAAAAACACAAAACATATAGTCTAGTAAAAGAAAGAAGACTTATCTAAAGAAAGAGAAACATTAGCTAAGAAAAGAAAAGTTGCATACATGAAATGCCAAGGCAAAATTACATCAAGAAATATAATCAAGTGCTGGATGGTAAAGAAAACAATTTACTTGAATGTAAGAAATATCCTTGGCCTGGACAAAATTATCATTGCCCTACAAAATTCACCCATTTCATATCTGCATTTAGCAAATTATTTCATGCCCTCCTGAAATTTGAAAACCTCAGCCATCTACAGTATATTCCCTGTTAAGAAAATGAAAAATCAAGCCATGGCTGGGAGAAAATAGTCACAATACATATAAATATTAAAGGATGTATATTCAGAATATATAAAACTTCCTACAACTCAATAATATTAAGACAATTTACTTTAAAAGCAAAATGTTTGAACAAACTTTTCACAAAAGATCACAAATGACCAACATTGTCAGTCATCACCAAAATACAAATAAAAACCACAACGAGATACCACTACACACATGCTTGAATAGCTAAAGTTTAAAAATGATTACATTATATGTTAGCAAAAATATGGAGCTGTTGAAAATATCATGGATTTAGGAATATAAAATGGCATCAACACTTTGGAAATAGCTTGAAAGTTTCTTATAAGCATACATTTATATATGATGCAGCAAGGTATCTTCTCCTAGATATCTAAGAGAAATGAAAATACGTGTTCATACACAGCCTTGCCTTGAACATCTATAGCAGCCTTATATGCAACAGGCAAAAAGTATAAACAACCTAAATATCCATTAATAAGTGAATAAAAGTACAAACTATGAGATATTCATGCAGTGAAATATTACATAGTGATGAAAAAGAATGAACTGTTGAGATACACAACAAAGATGAATCACAAAAAAATTATGCTGAACAAAAGAAGGCTAACACAAAGAAATACATATTGAATAGTAATTTCATTTTTACAAAACTCTAGGAAGACAAATATAAATTATGGGTATAGAAAGAAAATCAGTGGTTATCTGGGACAAGTGGTAAACAGTGGGAATTGACTGGGATGGAGCATAAAGAAATTAATGGAAATGTTCTATATTTTGATTGTATTGGTGGTAACATGGAATACGTATTTGTCAAAACTCATCAAACTCTACAATTACAATGGGTGAACTTTATAGTATGTAAATCATACCTCAATAAATTAAAAGTTAAAAATCCAAAGTAACTCCAAATATATTCTCTTTTGCTGCATTAATTGATTTCAAGTTTTTTTTTCAAAATGTGTCAGAAATCCACAAAAAAACAAAAAGTTGATATTTTGACTATTGTATGCATTTAATAATAATAATTTAGCTGCTTTGTATATAAATGACATTATTTTTATGTATGGAAATGTCAGACATATTCATTCGGATATATCCAACCATCGCAGCAAAAGGGCTAATGTTCTTCCACCAAATACCCACATGAAGAGTCCCTCACCTTCTTTCAGTCTTTGTTCAAATGTCATTTTTCTCAATGGAAACTCTTCTAAGCACTCTCTTTAAAATTTCAACCCTTCTTTCCAATTTCTGATTCCCTTATCCTGCTCTATTTCCTATAATGCTTAGTATCAGCTAATGTACTATATAATTCACTTATATTATATGTTTATCATTTATTCTCCCACTAAAATATAAATTCCATGAAGCCACAGATATTTTATCTTTGTTTTTCTGTTTTGTTCACTAATGTATCCCAAATTGTTATGTGCCTTACAAGCAGTAAGTGTTCAATAAATCTTTGTTGGATAAATGAATGAAATTCCAAAGGGCTAATCTTTTCAGAGTAATCTAATTTTAACACGCCACTAGACAAAAAGAATTGGGATACCTCTGGGAAGATCATATTTTTCTATGTTGTCACATCCAGGCAATCTGTCTCAAATGTGTTTTCAGTGCTGACTGACTTTACGTAACTAACACATACATAATCTTGGTATTGTTGTAGGTACAAGAGAAGAGCTGAGAAAAGTACAAAGAATGACATAAATATAAAGATCATGGTGCCATATTCAGTGTTACAACAAAGGAACTAACACAATACATCCTAGTTAAATGTCACTTTAATCACATTTACTCTTAGGAATGCTTTAGAAGTTAATTTACTTTCAGGATAATTCAAAGAGATTTATTTACTTAAGTACCAAAAGAATGTTATTATATTTACTATAATTGAATCATTTAACCTCTCTGGATCAGTTTTCTCATCTGTAAAATGAAGGGGGTTTTCAGACCAGGTAGTACCACTGAGTTTTTATGAAGTTTGTTAGGGCTCTAAAGTGTATTTTGCAAGTAGAGTTGGACTTCAGTAATTAATAAAAATTTTTTCAAGCTATGCCATCAAAATGTAAGAACACCAAAGAAAAGATCCAAAAAGTTCAGCTGTTCCTCCACTTCCCCAAGGCTAAATTATTTCCCTCTTCCTTTGATTCTATGGGCTATCACAGTGTTTCTCCAATAACTCCTCTTTTAAACTTACGTTAACCAGAGTAATCCTCTGTTTCTTGCAACCAAGACTCCAAACTAATAAAAAAATTGGTCCTTGGAAACGAAGTATCACAAATGCCAAATGCTAAAATGTGAAAATAATTGAGTGGAGATTGAACGAAAAACAGTGAGGTTTTCTTATATATTAAGGATTGGGAAATTTTCAATTCTTGCTACTCTAAATAGAAAAGTTGTTTGATTAAGCTCCCTTCTGTTGTGTTTTGAGATCCAAATCATACGACTAAAGACAAGAATTCAAAGCTGCTGGATAGGGAATGTCAGCGAAGGTGGGGTATACCAGCTACTTCTTTCAGATTTTGATAAAATGTTGCAAGAGAGAAATGCACATGTTTAAGGGGGAAGCAGCAGAATTATAAAGTTTTGCTAAAGAAGCTCCATTAATCTGAGATTGCCAGACTTTGGTCAGAAGTTGTAATAGTGTAATTTATTTCCTTTGTGCTTTGGCTTGGAATAGATTTTTAAAAAAGGGGAGCAGAGGAATTGAAGAAGCTGTCAATAAAATGATAAGAGAACTTTTATGTAGTACAAGAAAAAATGAAAAATAGAAGTCTATCAGGCAATAAAGAGATTCATTTAATCCAAATAGTAAATAAATTAAGGTCTATGAATGGGATGGAAAATCCAATCTTTTCCATTCAGGCAATTAAAATTTGGAGACAAAATTAAAAAAGAGATTGAAGTTGAAAATTGGGTTACAGCTAAATTTACTGGATTAATAAATTAAATCTCAGCTGTAACTATAAGAGTTCAGCTCTCCACTGACAAAGCGAGCAGAGCCCTACTGTCAAGAACAATACTAATTAATATTACATTTTAGAAAAAGTCATTTTGGAAGATACAAACTCAGAAAAGGTCCTAGGTCCTGCTCCTCGAAAGACTCAAATGCATGATTGTATCAGAGTCACCAATATTTAACAAGTAACCTCCACTTGTATCAGATAATACATTTCTCCCCTATGTAGGTCGGTGAGTTTGAAACTACAAGAGGCTGTGTAAACAAGAGTGGAAATAATTAGTAAATCAAATCAATATTATTAATAATTTGAGGTTAAGTTTAGAAATAAGTTTTGCAATAATCAAATGCTATTTTAGGTTTTTAAACATAATTTGATATTTTAGAAAAATCTTATGCATTTATTTTCATAGATGGTATAATTCTGTGTAATAGGCACTCTTTTGAGTACTTCAGAAATATTAACCCATTTAATATTTATAACTGCCCTGTAAGGAATCTATTATCAGTGCATTTTAAAGAAAATGAGGCTCAGAAAATTAAGTAATTTACTCAAGGTTATACAAGTATGAAATGACAAAGCCAAGATTTAAAGCTAAGATAGTCAAATTTCAAAGTTCATAATATTATCCACTATCCTATGTGGACTCTATTAATTTATTAGACATGTAGTTTTACTTAAATTTTAAAAATTGATATTAGAGATGTGATTTTACTTTGAAAGTTATAAAAAACATTGACCAATTTGTAGATAGTATTTTCAATATTAAATCTGATTTATTAAATTTATAAGTTTAGAAAAAATTACTTAGTAGCATTGAAATGTTTAGGAATACTCTGCTTTTTTAAATGTGTAAGTCTGAATACTTATGTGTAAGCCTGAATCATTGAGAAAATCATATATAAGTTTTTGAAATATTTTAAATATTGTAGATGAGATTATCCAAGGAATTTAATGTGTTAAATTTATGAGTTGAGCATAAATCAAACAAGTAAATAGGTGATTGTTTCCATCTATTTATAAATAGAATAAAATGTGTAAATTGTAGATAGAGTTTAAGAAAAACTGTATTTGAAATTTAGACTTGCAATAATTTTAGTATTAATTAAAATCCTAGTAACTATAAAGAATCTGTTATGTATACAAGTTTTCCAAATTTATTAAAACATTCCATTGACATATATGTAAAGGTGGGCTTTGCCACAAAATTTTATGTAAAATCATTTTTGTAGATTCCTATAATTTTTATTGTATTTCCTAAGCTTCTGCTGTAACCGTCTAATGTTATGCTAGTAAAAAACAAGAAAATTTAGATAATAAATTTCTATTGTAAATCCTATAGTCACATTACATTTATATAACCTCTCACATCAATCCAGGTCAAGTTTAGGATACTATTAACATAGAAGAGTTTAGTTAATTGTAGAGCAAAAATGCAGATCTTCACATGGGTTAAATATGCCATGCTTTTAGGACTCTCTGGGAGCATGCTTTATGACCCATCCTACTGTGTTTATTCATACTTTTAACTTTCCTTATTTGGCATTAAAATAAATTAAAAAAAATTCACAATCTTTAATTTTGTATAAGTAGGTAACTTTTCTACTAATCACATTACAATGTCATTGCGATGACCGGACACTTTCAAAGGAGAATTGTGGACACAGCCTCATCAGTTTATACTTGCATTGCTTCTCTCTAATTAAACCCATGTTGTTAGTGGGAAATGCAGAGTTCAAGTTCTGTTGTTAAAGAGCTACTTATTTATTTAACAAATATACACACATAAAGTGCCCAATGAGACTATTCAAAATGCACACAAATATTAAGTCAGAAACCCCATAACAACCTTAGGAGGTGACTACTATAATTATCCCCATGCTACAGATGAGGAAGCTGAAACACAGACAGCATAAATACATTTCACTCAATCACCCAATTAGTAAGTAGTGGAACTGAGATTTGAACCCAGATAGTCTGGCTCAAGGATACAGGTTCACAAAGCCCAGATGCAAATATTACAATTCAACCACATTTTTGGCGTTGATTACGAGGTATCAGTCTTCTAAGAAGGCGGCAACGGGCTTAAGGAAGGCAGTTGTATTAACAGAATAACACGAACCCTGAATGGAGGCCTGTTGTCATTCCATCTTTATAACAACCTCTTAAAAATGGATCAATAAATTCTTTTACACGCCTGCAGAAATATACTCTACAAATACCCACTCACAGGAGGCCATAAAAAAAACAGCAACAGTTTTTATTCTTTCCAGCCCAAGACCACCAGGAATACTCCTGTAGTCAAGCAAAGCTGGCATTATTGATTTGACATATTGCAACAAGGGCAACACACTACTAAGGAGAACCATGGGGAGGTCTCCATAAGGGGGTTTAGAAATAATTCATAATAGCATTTTTTGGCTTGTGTTAGGTGATCTGGGGAAAGGTTCGCAGAAGCAGAGCTTTCTTTGTTCTCTTTGGGAAGTGGGGGTAAATCTATGACCGGTTACCTTAACCATTTTTATCTATAAGGCAGAAAGAACAAATCAGGACTAAAATTATAATTAGTCAAGAGGCAGTGGTCATTTATATTAGCCAGGAAATGCAGAAGTTTGCCTTGGTTATTTCTGTGGTCTGGGCATTATTCTTGCATTTTCCTCTGGTCAGACATTAGGAATTTGCCTTTCAACCACAGCACAATTAAGCTGTAAGATATTGCTGTTGAATTTTGATGTAGCAGCAAAGAAGAATATTCACAATTATCTGTAAAGGCTGCTAAAATAATTTTCCTTTTCCACCTCCATATCTGTCTGAGGCTGCATTTTGCTTACATGTTTCAACCAAAACTATATATTGCAAAAGATCGAATGTACAAGCACATACAAGAATCAACCTGTCTTTGATTAGGGCAGACATTAAAGAAATTTGAAAAAACTTAAAACAATGCCACTCCTTTCACTAATTTTTTGTTTTGAAAGATATAGTTTACTTTTCATAAAATGTTATTTGCAATAATATAACGGGCTTATTTCACTATATTAGAAAAGTAATTAATAATTTTAAAAATTTTCTCAGCTTCAGCTTCTAATGTGGTAGAAACAATAACATAACCCATGTCAACAAAAGCTTTTCAGTGTCTTCAATAACGTTTGTGTGCTAAGAGATCTTGAAAACCACTGATCTAGGCAAAGGGAGCAACATGTGCAAAAGAGTTCAGAGGCCAGAAAGGCTATTATGTCTTCACTAGAACTGGAAGAAATTCAGTCTAGTTTAACCACAGGCCAGGAAGAGAGAAGTTCTACAAGAGACAAAGGGGAGAGGCTGGCAAGAATTAAAGAAAAACATCTGTCAATATGGCACCAAACTTATCACGGGCCTTAGCATCTCATGGTTCACCACTAAGGCCCATCACATGTTTTAATAGCTCTTTAATTTTTTTGTGTGTGTGTGTCAGCATCCAGTGATTATGAGGCAATGTCACTGCAAGATCTAAATTTAGGTGGTAAATAATAATAATAATAATAATAATAATAATAATAATAATAATTTTTTAAAAATCATTGCCCTCTTCCAGCCTCAATTCTTTGAGAATGCCCTGAAGTTAAGCTTTCTTCCAAACAGAGGATCTTGGTAACGGGCCAGAGACTGAAAAGGCACAGATGCTTATTGCCTGCCTATCAATAATCAACTAGCTAACCTCATGAGGGTAGGCTGTATAACATCAAGAAATACGCTGTTAGATTTGACACCATGCAAAATACTGATTTAAACTATCTAGAATATTATAAGCTAAGCAACTGACTGCTTGAAGCATTGCTCCAATATTTTGGTTTCACCTTCAACTTGAGCAGGAACAGGGTTTCTCCCTGAATAAATTGTGAAGAGACAAACATAAAGCTCAGTGCCTCTCCAGAAGGAAGTGGTGGACGGGCTTCTCCAGCTGAGGCTGCTTTCCATATGGAAATGTGAAAATATTTTATGGCTCCATAGAAAATGGCCACCTAGTTTCTCTGTAATACAACCTAGATAAAGCTGAGCCATGAATTTTAGTCATAGTCTATTTCTATCCAGGAAAAATATGAGTTTGTTATAACTGCTGTTTTTATGTTAAGAGACATGGCATTAAACCTGATAAGAAACCAAGATCTTTGCAGCTACAATAGCTCACATGACAAAGCAGCATGACCTTACATACAGACAAAAATCACCGCAGGAGAAAAAGTTGAAGATAGAATTCATCAGATATTAACGTTTAACAATTTACCTAATACAAGCGCTCAATTTTTTTTTACCTTTACATCCTAAAATTATCCTTATTTTATTACTACTAATGGGAAAGATACATAACACAAACATGCATTAAGATTAGTACAAATTGGATTACTTGACAGTTATTTGACAAATAATTGCCCCATTCTCATTTAGACGCCACTGATTTAAAACATGCACAGACTGACCTCATTTCACCGATGCCCTTTCCTTCTTGCTTTAGTTTTCAGAACTGTTATCATTTTAACCAAAGCCAAACCCATATCTTCTTCTGATAATTCTCATTAATCTTCTTGGGAGAAAGCCATAGACCTCAAAGTTAATAAACTCACTAGGAAGATGAGTTAGGGCAGTGATTTTCAAACATGTTCGGCATTAAAATCACCTACGAGCTTTTGAAAAATACCGATGCTTTGGTTCTACCCAGAAATTGTTCTGGGTAGGTGAGTGCTTAAGTATCAGTTCTTTTAAAACAATAGTTGTCAGTCTCCATTTCATATGTTATATGTTATTTCCATAATATTATATATTTGATTATATAATATATGTTATATTTCATAATACATTTTATAAAATTATATATTGGAATCTCCAGATAATGCCCTGCCTAGCCCCATAACGAGTGGTCCAATTCTGGGGGTGGCACTCAATGATAGTAGTGTTTAAATGTTCTTATTGGCAGCCGAGGTTCAAATACGCCAAAAGAATTTTTTCTACAAAATTAATGAGAGAGTCCAAGCTTGGCTTTCGCAGATCAGCTCCCTGACCTTATGTTTGCTGTGTCCTGCAGTTTTGTCAACATGAAACTGTTGCTCAGTTATGCAAAACACAGCGGGGGCTGTCATATCTGAGGGACAGGACAAATTCCAAGCCCAGAAGATTTTCAAAACCTAGTGCTAACAAGTGTCATGGTTCATTTGAATTTTATCATTTTGAAAAGAACTTGCAAAGAAGAAACGGAATTCCTCAAGGAAGGGCAGGAGTTGCTACGACATGAAAACCAAATATACAGAAATAGTAATTCAAGAGCTTAAACAAGAAGATGATTATTTTTGAGAGGAATCCAATCAAAGGACTTACAGTTACATGACAGTAACAGATAAATTCTCTTAGCCCCCATTTTCTCATCTGTATAAGGTGTTAACCCCTACTCTGCACAGCTATTGGAAAAATTCCACATCAACATGCAAAGCTCTACACCATTGCTACTCTAAGTGTGGTCCAAGGATGGCAGCATCAGCACCGCCTGGGAGTTTGTTAAAAGTCAGACTCTCAGACTCCACCTGAAATGTATGCATCCGATTCTTTTGGTAACGAGATCCCCCAGGTGGTATGCATGCACATTCAAGTTTCAGAAACTTTTCTCTGTGCATCAACACTGTTATTACTACAGTAGTCATTGCAGGATTCCTTTAACATCAAGTCTTTGATACAGGCTCACATACACACACAAAATAAATTTATACTGAACTTTCCTCTCCCATAGACTTTTCTAAGGCTGTAAGCACCTGTGAAGTGCTGAGTCATCTGCAAACACATGCTACAACTTGGCAACCTGGTAGTAGGGATTTGGTTACCTGGCTAGTCAACTCACAGGAGGAATTTCTGTTCTGAACCAGCTTGGAGAGTCCTGCACCCATGACACTGATGTCTTAGGAGACAGGGCAGCTTATATTCAACTGTCTTACATTCGGTTGTCCAGACAAATATACATGCCAGACAAATATGCAAGAAAATCAGTATATAAATATATACAATGAAATATTCAGCCTTTAAAAAGGAAATCCTGCCATTAGCAATAATATGGATGAATCTGGATGACATTATACTAAGTGAATAAACTAGAAAAGACACAGAAGGATAAATACTACATGATCTCACTTACATGTGAAATCTAAAAGAAGTAAAACTTCTTTAAAAGCAGAGAGTAGAATGGTGGTTTCCAAAAACTGGGAGGAAGAAGAAATGGGGAGATGTTGGTCAAAGGATACCAAGTTTCAGTTATGCTAGAGAAATGTTGTCTGGTGATCTAATGTACAGCATGGCAATGATATTTAACAGCACTGAACTGGGTACTTGACATTAGCTAAGAGCACAGATCTTCAGTGTTCTCATCACAAAAAGGAAGGAAGGAAGGAACGAACGAACGAACGAAGGAACGAACGAAGGAAGGAAGGGAGGGAAGGAGAAGGGGGAGGGAGGAAATAATGGTGTGAGGTGATGGGTATGTTAATTAGCTTGGTTGCTATGATCATTTCACAATGTAAATATGTATCAAAAAAACCAAGTCATATACCTTAAATTCTGGGGGTGCCAAAAAAAATGTATACAAATGGACACTTTGGTTAACTTTGCTCAAGCAGTAGTTCACCCTAATCAGAAGTGTCTGGACACTGAGGGTAACCACTTGGAGTGCCTCTTGTAATTGCAGAAGTCAAACATGATTTGTATTCATATTTTATTATCGGTATATATTGAGAATTACAATTTTAATAGTTTTCCTTTCTTAAAATGTGTATACATTTTTGGCACCCTCTGTATATATAATTTTTATTTGTCAGTTATACCTCAATAAAGCTGAAAATACTAATAAAAGATCAAAATTCTTTCTAAGGTTAATTGGTTAATTGGACAAAGTCACCAGGAAATGGAGCTGACTTGTGAGTATCAACTTTAAAAAAAAAAAAAAGGAACTTGTTCAGGAAAAGGACAGACAGGGGATTTTGAAACTCCACAGAAAAAGAAGTTAGAATTTTTAACCCTTAACCATATCACATTTCCTTCTTAAACAGGAGCCTGTTTTAAAAATTATTTTCCAACCAATTACATGAACTACCGTGGTTGTGTTGTATTTTGGTAGGCAGAATATCCCTTCAGAGTAGAAGTTTTCTCAGTCTAATGGAAGTTGTTTTTCTTGGGATTTGATATGAAGGATGAAATTTGCTACCTATGTTATATGACCATCCATCATTTCTCTACATATGAGGAAAAGGAGAGAAAAACACAAACAAACAACTCTCCATTTTCATGAACCAGATACCAACACAGTATGTATCAGAAGATAAACAAGTTATTATTTTTTACAATGATATCTACTATATCTCCCCAGTATAAGATGCACTCTTTTTCAAAAAATTTGGGGTCTAAAAACTGGATGCGTCTTATACAGTGGCTGTAGATTTTTTTACTTTCATTTCCCGCTTTTCGCGCTTGTCGTCTTTGCGCTCATTGTTTCGCACTTGTTACCGATATATTACAGTAGGTTACATTTTACCAGATTCTGCCCAGAAATGGCTCAGCAAAGATTTTTGTACAGTGCTGAATTCAAGTTAAAAGTGATCCAGTTTGCAAAAGTAAATGGAAATTGTGCTGCTGAACATAAGTTTGGTCCTTCTCCAACCGAGAAAACAATCCGAGACTGGCTACGGGAAGAAGACATCCTACTGAAAACGCCAGGGCAGAAGAAGGCCATGAGAGGCAAGTCAGCAAAATGGCCAGATTTAGAGAGGGAATTGAAGATATGGATTGAAGAGCAAAGGGCAATTGGAATTCCTG